>NC_133314.1:20894091-20897953 GCF_012295235.1 Primulina huaijiensis
TTTCATGGATGACCTAAATAAGATATCCGTCTCACAAAATACAACTATAAGACCGTCTCACACAAATTTTTTTCTTAACCAACATAAAAACTCTTATGAAGTTCTCATACGTGTCAATTTTTTGAGATAGAACTATTACATTATTTGTTTAATGAAAAAAATAATATTTTTTATTTGATTGTGTCGACAAATATTCTAAATAATGGTAACTAAAAATGATATAACTGTCTGTTTTTGTCTACCCTTTTACTTTGGGGCCTACACAAGACAAGCTACACTAGAAACCCTAGAGTGCTTGAACCCATCGGCTTTGCCGAAGCGCTTCCATTTCTTACTGGAATTCGATTTTATTGTTCAGTTTCATGTGGGATTTGGGCAATTAGATAAAGGCAAGTTCGCTGCTCAAGTAGTTTCCTATCGTGAAAATTTTGTGATTTCAGAGCTATGCATTTTAATTTTTAGATTATAATTTTTTAGTGGAATACATATTGCTCAATGAAGCAAACGTCGTTCAATCATTTCATAGAGTTTTTACCACTTGGTTTCTCTTTTTGTTTGTCGAGAATGTCATTTATGTGTTGTTCGTCACGTGTTCGATTGTTTGCCCCATCTGTTTTGTGTAGTTTAAGTCATGAACGGATCAAGCGTGATTAAGCAGAGGAAATTGCCATCTTCAATCAAATTAAATCTAAGCTCTACGAGTAATTTTGCTAATTTTATAAGCACTACACGATTAGATTTCATTCAAGGGTCCAAGACAGATACTTAGACAATTGGAAACTAGGATTTATTAGTTTGATCAGGTATTTAAGCATGAGATTATGTATTTTCATAGGAGTCAAAATTTCACACTTATATTTAGATGATTAGATGGCCTGGCCCTGATCTGTTCATTCACCTTCTCTAGAGGCTCGTTGAACGACGGAATTCAATTTTGAATGTGCAAATAAACTGTACAGAGAACTGTCTTAATCTTCCTATTGTGAAAATGAATTATTAACATATCTCAAGTCTCATCAATCTCGTCAAAAACTAATCTTTACTTTGCTACAAGTTGTGGGGCTGAGTACATGGTACTGGGTCTATTTGAGTATCTTTCTCAGTGTCCACTATTATGTGATTTGGTTTACTGATCTTCTATTTTCAGACAGACACACCTCCATGAATACAAATCCAGATAATGAAGCGCAGACTGCTCCTTCTAGCTCACAAGATCCACCAAAGCCCTCATTAGAGCCTATTCGCTTGCCTACCATTGAGGAAGTTCGAGGTCAAGACATTTGGAACAATTGTGCTGTTCGCAGTGTTGTCAGTGGAGTTATGGGTATTTTCCAAAATCACATTTCTTTGGTTTCCTATTCTTTGTCATAAAGAACTTTATTACCAGTTTTTAATATGTGGATCTATAAATTTAATTTTAGTAGTCTGCAGGAGGTGGGTTGGGATTGTTTATGGGGTTATTTCTTGGTGCACTGGATAATCCGATAATGCAAGATGAAATGACTGGAAAGCAACAGTTAATTTACCAAGCAAAGCAGATGGGACGTCGGAGCTGGAAGTTCCTGTAAGGCCTTTGCAGTAATGGGTTTTATCTTCTCTGCTTCTGAATGCATCATCGAGAAGGTATATAATTGCTAATCGCAAAACATAATATTGTTGGGTTCATTTTGAGAAAACATATAGATTAAACTAGAAAGATAACTATCATTTATTATATGAAGGCCCGGGCCAAACACGATATTACAAATACTGTTGTTGCTGGATGTACAACTGGAGGTGCGATATCAGCGAGAGGTAATTTTTAACATCTGTTTCAGGATTGTGGCATGTGAATTTAGTTATGTTGTTTGTGTCGTGTTCCATTTCTCAACTGCCTTCCTTCAACATGGGTGGCTACAAAATTCAGGAAGCTTATATGAGTTTTGGAACTAAACTAGCTGTAGATTAGTGTGCAGTGGAACCTTATTTACCATTTAGCTCTTAAAAATACTCGATGTAAAAAATATCCATGAAATGAACCCAAAATTGAGTTCGCGAAATTCAGAACCACATTTGGAGTGTAATCCCCATAATATATTTAGTTTCTTTCTCGTTTTATAGGACGCCTAAAGTTTCAAATTTTTTATGGTGTGATTGTGCTAAAAATTGTGGAAGAAAGAAATGCACTTATCTTTAGATTTTTAAATTACATTTTCACCTTAGACGACTCTATTTAGGGTAATTTCATGCACAACACATTAGGTCGTGCATGAAAAAGAAACAAAAAAAAGGCGGTGTGTGGGTTTCGGGCTTTCGGCTATCAATTTAAAATACGGGGTTTTAGCTTATTGATTTTTTGCGAGGAATTTTAGCCTTTGCAGCATTATATGGGAAATCTATATGCCAGTTTATCTGAGAAAAGTATATATGACCTTATGTGAAGACACCACATATGACATCTGAAGTTTTTTGAATTTTTTTCATCCTATAGTCTCAATTCATGAGTATTCTATTTTGTGCGATAGAGTGCTCTTGAGTGAAAGGAAGTTGGGTCTGAATGAACAAATTTGGACGGGAAGGAGACGTTCTCCATGGCTTTGAATATCAATTTTACCTTATATCTCCGTAAATTTATTATTTAGATTGTGTCTCACTTCAGCTTCATCTTGCTAATAATGTTTTACGCCGTGCCTTTTTCAGGTGGACCAAAAGCAGCATGTGCCGGTTGTGCTGGTTTTGCTGCATTTTCGGTGGTCATAGAGAAGTTCCTCGAACGACATAGTTGAAGATCCAATCACGCTTATTTCTTTTGACAGTAAGTTGGGGGTAGCAGATCAGCCGGCATTCTCTTTCCATATTATTTATGGTGGACCGCTATGGCCGATTGAACGATTTTGTTGTGTTGATTTGAGGGACATATAATCATCTTGTCGTGGACGATTATTATTTTTGATGAAAAGATACCTTTTGAAACAACGGAAATTTTGAATTATCAACTCTATCATGAAGATAATTAAATTACTCTGTGATATATGTTAGGAGTATAATGAATTCTGCTGCATGTCCTTGAGTTGTCAGATAAGGTCACTCTGCTTTGTTCATTGTAAAATTCTCGTTGAGAAGGTTCCTTAGCTCAATCCTGAATTGGCAAACATAGCTTTTACAACTTTAAGCATTGTTATGTTCAACAAATATCCGAATTCACCGTCTAGCCTCACTTCATGACCAAAAATAATGCATGGATGTAACGATTCTATCTTTTTAGAAACCTGTGGAGGTTAAAAAAGCGCCATGATAAATATTTTTAAGACTATAACAAGTCGACAGGGACCCAAATATTAGTTGAATTATAATTGAAATTATGGAACTCGTGTCTACATATATCTTCGAATGTTCTGTTGAGCCAAACTGAAGATTAAATTATTTTGTTCCATCGTTCGAAGTTTGAAAACTTGAATCCAAATTCAAGCTTTTTGCTCACCAAAAAAATCAATTCGAATTTTCAAATATTAAAAAAATTTGTTTCTCAAATTCGAGCCAAGCTTCGGCATTCGAGAATGATGAATAAATTGTCATATTCAATTCAATTTGATTAGTGTAGAATTGACATGGAACCTAGTCGATGGTGATAAAAAAAAGTGTAAATGGAGACTTCAAACTGAAGTATGAGCAGCCCATAAAATAAGATTTCACAAAAAGCAGATGATTGATGGTTCCACAGACTGGAGGGTTAGTTCGGAAACAGTCAAAACTGAAGGTGATGCAAGAATTCAGCCAGGTTCAGGAGCAACTGAGCTATTAATAGTGAACCCAAACAAGAAAACTAAAGTTGGAAACTTTGTTGGATACCGGTTAATCCCTGAAGCAGTAATAGCCCCCCCCC
>NC_133314.1:20898217-20911387 GCF_012295235.1 Primulina huaijiensis
AGAAGAAAAACGTAGTTATCCCCATAACTAGATTGATATCCATAATATGGATGAAGAACTCCATATCAAATCACAGTGAAATCATGCTTCCCAGGCTCAAAAATCTCATATTCTTCCTTGTTTTCCTCATTTCTGCAGTCATTTCAACTTCAAGTTATCATCCTCTCGACTCTCTGACCCCATCTGAGCTCAACCAAACTCAAACTTTAGTCAACGACTACTTCTCCTCACCTCCCCAAAACGTACGCTTCCACTATGTTGGTTTATATGAACCAGAAAAATCTGATGTTCTTTCATGGCAGTCGTCGTCCCACACCCAGAAAATCCCATCTCGCCGAGCATTTGCTATTGTCCGTGTCAATTCAAAGACCCATGAAGTAATCGTTAATTTATCGAATAACTCCATTATATCAGATGAAATTTATAATGGATATGGCTACCCTTTACTGAACTTCGAAGAGCAACTGGCTGCTGGCAATCTTACACTAACTTACCCACCTTTTATCGCTTCGATTCAGAGAAGGAATCTTAAGTTAGAAGAAGTTGTGTGCTTGAGTTTTACTGTGGGATGGTATGGCGAGATAAAGAGTGGTAGACTGGTTGAAGTCATGTGCTATTATTTGAATGGAACTGTGAACTTATACATGAGGCCTATAGAGGGGATCACTGCTACAGTTGATCTTGATCAGATGAAAATCGTGGCATTTCGGGATCGGGCCGTGGTTCCAGTGCCTAAAGCAGAAGGAACTGATTACAGGTCCAATTCAAGTGTTCAGGATCTGGTGAAACAAGTTGGACCAGGATTTACATTGGATGGACATGTAGTGAGGTATGGTGTGGGAAGAGTGCTTATGTATATGCCTAAACTTTCATTTTCAGTTGTCTAATTACACGTGCGTGATATTCTTAATATATTTCATTCTTGAACTTATTATGTAGCAGTTTTTGTCCAAAAAATACCGTGGGATATTAATAGTAGGACCAAATTTGAAAAGTTCCGAGGACTAACATGATTTTGGCATTACTACAAATATATCTCAGGTGGGCTAATTGGGAACTCCATGTATCATTTGACATGAGAGCTGGTTTAATCATATCCCTTGCTTTGATCTATGATTCAGAAAAAGGCCAATACCGTAGTGTGATGTACAGGGGATTTATATCAGAACTCTTTGTTCCTGTTAGGTGAGGTGGGGCCCGTTGAATAAAAAATTAAGAAAATTTGTATCTCACATCGGAAAGTTTGCAGAAATAGCTGGAAGGAATTAGTTATAAATAGAGCTCAATTCCTTCAGTTATTGTATCCCAAAATCAAAAGCTTTTTAGCTTTGATAAAAAGAGAGTGCATAGAAAAAAAGAGTGTATTTTTTTCTTGAGTGCGGGAATTCTCTTGTGTGAGTTAGAGAAATTATTTTCTCGGTATACTCGGGTTGGGAGTGTGAGAAATATTGAGTGTATTGGTGTATACACTTGTTGTAATATTTCTTCCGGTTATAAAAGTTGCAGTGCTCCGTGGACGTAGCCTATATTGGGTGAACCACGTAAATCTTTGTGTTCTTGTTGGTTATTTTATTCCGCAAGTTTTTGGGTACTATTATCATCGTGGTCGGCATCGTTTCGGGGGTGTAATTCCCCAACAACTGGTATCAGAGCCTTGTTGTGAAAATTCTTAAGAATTCTGAGTATGCTCTGTGGTTGCAGCTTTGTCTGATCTTCCACATCAGAAAAGATTTTTTAGATTTTTTGCTAAGGCTAGAGAAGTGATGGCCGGAGATGATGGATCGGGACCAGGAATCAACAAGTTCGATGGAACAGATTTTTCGTTCTGGCGGTTACAGATAAGAGATTATCTGTACAGTAAGAAGCTCCATCAACCTCTATCAGGAAAGAAACCGGAAAAGATGGAGGATGATGATTGGGAGCTCCTTGACCGACAGGTTTTAGGTGTCATACGATTGACCCTAACAAAGAACGTGGCGCATAACGTGGCGGAGGCCAAAACCACGGAGGAGATGATGACCATTCTGTCAGACATGTACGAGAAGCCATCAGCAAACAACAAAGTACATCTCATGAAGAAGTTATTCAACTTGAAGATGGGAGAAGGTGCTTCGGTGGCAAAACACATAAATGAATTCAACACGATTGTCTCCCAGCTGACATCGGTGGACATCAAATTTGATGATGAGATTCGTGCACTTATTCTTCTGGCGTCTTTACCAGAAACTTGGGAACCGATGCGGGCAGCGGTTAGCAACTCTGTTGGAAAAGGAAAACTACAACTCAATGATGTTAGAGATCAAATCCTAGCTGAAGAAGTTCGCAGGAAAGACTCGGGTGAAGCAACATCATCGAGATCTGCTCTAAATCTTGATAACAGAGGAAGAGGCAGGAGTGGTGAAAGGAGTTCCAACCGATGGCGCGGTAGATCCAAGTCAAGAAATGGAAAAGACAAAAACATCTCTGAAAAGAATATGAAGTGCTGGAGCTGTGGTGAGACTGGTCACCTGAAAAAGAACTGCAGATCAATGAAAAATAATGCCAATGCTGTCACTGATGAAGTACATGATGCTCTGCTATTATCCATGGAAAGCCCTGTTGATTCTTGGGTTATGGACTCGGGAGCTTCGTTTCATACCACTGGTGATCGCGATGTATTTGATAATTACATCGCTGGCGATTACGGAAAAGTTTTCCTGGCTGATGGAAAACCCTTGGAAATTGTTGGTATGGGTGATGTACGGATGAAGATGTCAAATGGATCTGTCTGGAAAATCAACAAAGTCAGACATGTACCAAATTTGACACGCAATCTGATCTCGGTGGGACAGCTCGATGATGAAGGCCACAATGTGACCTTCGGTGATGGTTCCTGGAAAGTGAACAAAGGAGCCATGATTGTTGCTCGAGGAAAGAAAACTGGAACATTGTATATGACTTCCAGTTGCAGAGACACATTAGCAGCTGTGGATGCTGGAGCCAATTCAAGTCTATGGCATTATAGACTTGGACACATGAGTGAGAAGGGAATGAAGATGTTGGTGTCAAAAGGAAAGCTACCAGAATTAAAGACTGTTGAACACCAACTATGTGAAAGCTGTATCTTTGGAAAGCAGAAGAAGGTGAGCTTTTCAAAAGGCGGTAGAGAACCGAAAGCAGCAAAGTTGGAGCTGGTTCATACTGATGTATGGGGACCATCTCCTGTGACATCCCTTGGAGGCTCGAGATACTATGTCACATTCATTGACGATTCGAGTAGAAAAGTTTGGGTTTATTTTCTGAAAAATAAATCTGATGTTTACGAGACCTTTAAAAGGTGGAAAGCCATGGTGGAAAATGAGACCAACTTGAAGGTGAAGTGCTTACGGTCTGACAATGGTGGAGAATATGAAGATGATGAGTTCAAGAAATATTGTGCACAGAACGGGATCAAGATGGAGAAAACCATTCCTGGTACACCTCAACAGAATGGTGTAGCTGAAAGGATGAACAGGACCTTGAATGAACGCGCAAGGAGCATGAGATTGCATTCTGGATTGCCAAAATCATTCTGGGCTGATGCTGTTAACACTGCAGCATATCTGATCAACAGAGGACCTTCGGTACCACTGGACTACAAAATACCCGAAGAGGTTTGGAGCGGCAAAGAAGTAAACCTTTCTTTCTTGAAAGTGTTTGGATGTCTATCCTATGTTCATATTGATTCAGCAAGCAGAACAAAACTTGATCCGAAATCAAAGAAGTGCTTCTTTATTGGTTATGGAGATAATGAGTTTGGTTATCGTTTCTGGGATGACCAAAATCGGAAGATCATTCGGAGCAGGGATGTAATCTTTAATGAGAAACTTCTGTACAAGGACAAGTCAGACATTGGAGCTGGAGATGAATGTCCTGAAGTCGAGAAGACTGATGAAGTGCCATTGACAAACATTCCTGTGAATGAATCGAAAACCAGTAACCAGGAAGATGAAGAAGAAACTGCACAAGATGATGACCCACAAACTCCGGTGATTGAACTCAGGAGATCTTTGAGAACCATTAGACCACCTGATAGATACTCCCCTGCACTTCACTATATTTTGCTGACAGACAAAGGTGAACCGGAGACCTATGAAGAGGCAATGCAAAATGATGATTCAACCAAGTGGGAGTTGGCCATGGAAGATGAGATGGATTCACTGTCATCCAATCAGACGTGGGAGTTGACAGAACTTCCGCAAGGCAAAAAGGCGTTACATAACAAGTGGGTGTACCGGTTAAAAGAAGAGCATGATGGTAGCAAGCGGTACAAGGCAAGACTTGTTGTAAAAGGCTTCCAACAACGGGAAGGAATTGATTACACCGAGATTTTCTCTCCGGTGGTTAAATTAACCACTATCAGGACTGTACTTGGACTAGTGGCGAAGGAAGACTTACATTTGGAGCAGTTGGATGTAAAGACTGCGTTTCTTCACGGTGACCTAGATGAAGAAATTTATATGAAGCAGCCACAGGGCTTTGAAGTACGGGGAAAAGAGAGAATGGTATGCAAACTTCAGAAGAGCTTGTACGGTCTCAAACAAGCTCCAAGACAGTGGTACAAGAAGTTTGATGGATTCATGAGTGAAAATGGATTCCTAAGGTGTCAAGCTGATCACTGCTGTTATGTGAAAAAGTTTGACGGTTCTTATATCATACTACTGCTATATGTAGATGATATGCTGATAGCTGGAGCTTGTCTGGAAGAAATTGATAAACTCAAGAAAGATTTATCAAAGGAATTTGCCATGAAGGATTTGGGTGCTGCAAAGCAAATCCTTGGAATGAGGATCTTCAGAGACCGGGTGAATGGATTCTTGAAGTTATCTCAAGAAGAGTACGTGAAAAAGGTGGTTAGCAGATTTAATATGGATGAAGCTAAATCTGTGAGTACTCCTTTGGCTAGTCATTTCAAACTAACCAAAGCACAATCACCATCGACGGAGCAGGAGCAGGCTTATATGAATAAGGTTCCTTATGCTTCTGCTGTCGGAAGCCTCATGTATGCAATGGTGTGCACAAGACCAGACATAGCACATGCAGTGGGAGTTGTGAGCAGGTTTATGAGTAATCCAGGAAAGCAACACTGGGAAGCAGTTAAGTGGATTCTCAGGTATTTGAAAGGTACTGCTAGTTGTTCTTTATGCTTCAGGAGATCAAAATTTGGCTTACAGGGTTTTGTCGATGCCGATATGGGTGGTGACCTGGATGGCAGGAAAAGTACTACTGGATATGTGTTCACATTAGGTGGTACAGTTGTAAGCTGGGTGTCTAAGCTGCAAAAGATTGTTGCGCTTTCGACTACTGAGGCTGAGTATGTTGCAGTTACAGAAGCTAGCAAGGAGATGATATGGTTGAAATCCTTTCTGGAGGAATTGGGTCAGAAGCTTGAAGATAGCACATTATACTGTGACAGTCAGAGTGCTATTCATTTAGCAAAAAATCCTGTTTATCATGCTAGGACAAAGCATATACAGGTTAGGTACCATTTCATCAGATCAGTGCTGGAAGATGGAGTCTTGACGCTGGAGAAGATTCCTGGAAGTAAAAATCCAGCCGATATGCTCACGAAGACGGTAACCATGGACAAACTGAAGTTGTGTTCAACTTCAGTTGGACTGCAGGTATAAATGGAGATATATGAGCTGCTGCAATGATGGTGTGAAGACATGATTGAAATCAAGTCTTCAAGTGGGAGAATTGTTAGGTGAATTATTATGGGGTGGGGCCCACATTAAATTAAATAATAATATAAACTCATCCCACATCGAATTTTTATTAAAACTGAACAAGGGAATTAGTTATAAATAGAGCTCAATTCCTTCAGTTATTGTATCCCAAAATCAAAAGCTTTTTAGCTTTGATAAAAAGAGAGTGCATAGAAAAAAAGAGTGTATTTTTTTCTTGAGTGCGGGAATTCTCTTGTGTGAGTTAGAGAAATTATTTTCTCGGTATACTCGGGTTGGGAGTGTGAGAAATATTGAGTGTATTGGTGTATACACTTGTTGTAATATTTCTTCCGGTTATAAAAGTTGTAGTGCTCCGTGGACGTAGCCTATATTGGGTGAACCACGTAAATCTTTGTGTTCTTGTTGGTTATTTTATTCCGCAAGTTTTTGGATACTATTATCATCGTGGTCGGCATCGTTTCGGGGGTGTAATTCCCCAACAGTTCCTTACATGGATTTAACTGAGGAATGGTACTACCGGACTTTCTTTGATGTAGGCGAGTACGGGTTAGGACTTTGTACTGTAACACTAGAACCATTAAAGGATTGCCCCGAGAACGCGACATTCATGGATGGATACATCACTTCACAGGATGGATCACCCGTGTTGGTGCCTAATATTATATGCATATTTGAAAGGTATGCAGGGGACATAATGTGGCGACACACAGAGGCTGGAATACCAGGACGAGTGGTTAGACAAACTAGGTTTTCTGTTTCGTTTTGTCAAAATCTTGAGCAAAACATGACATTGGCTGCTGTATGATGTCAATATTTTTGGTTGTATTTTTATGATTTAAATTGAAATTGATGCAGATACGAGAAGTGAGACCAGAGGTGAGCCTGGTCGTGAGAATGGTGGCGGCTGTGGGAAATTATGACTACATTGTGGATTGGGAATTCAAGGAGAGTGGCTCTATTAAAGTCAGTGTAAGTGATCAATAAAATTACGACTTTGATACACTAACTGAATTGGTAGAACACTGTTAGCATCATGTTTCTAGTTTCTAACTGTCTGTGCCCCAAAAATCATCAAACTACTAATTGATTCGAGTGATTTGCTTTTATGAACTGAACTTTCATTGCTATGATAGGTTGGGTTGACTGGGTTGCTTGAAGTGAGGGGAACAATATACACAAACAAGGATCAAATACGAGAGGAGGTTTATGGTCCAATACTAGCAGAAAACACGATAGGATCAAATCATGACCACTTCATCAATTTCAATCTCGATTTAGACGTGGATGGTGTTGCCAATTCCTTCATCAAGAATAACCTTCAGACTGTTCGTGCGCTGGGAAACACGTCACCAAGGAGAAGCTATTGGAGGGTAAACAGCCAAACCGCGAAAACCGAATCTGATGCAAGAATTCAGTTAGGTTCAGGAGCAACTGAGTTGTTAGTGGTGAACCCAAATAAAAAAACTAAAGTCGGCAACTTTGTTGGATACCGGTTGATCCCTGGAGTAATAACAGGCCCTCTTTTATCATCTGATGATTATCCTCAAATTCGTGGAGCGTTTACCAAGTACAATACGTGGGTTACACCTTATAACAAGGCTGAGAAATGGGCTGCAGGTTTATACACTGATCAAAGTCACGGAGACGATGGTTTGCCTATATGGAGCCTAAGGTACCGTTGCACTTAAACGAGTATTCTGAAATATAATTTTTTTAAAATTATTGCTGATTTCTTGATTTTGATCCAGAAATAGGAAAATTGAGAACAAGGACATTGTGTTATGGTACACATTAGGCTTTCACCATGTACCTTGTCAGGAAGATTTTCAGGTCATGCCAACTTTGAGTGGGTCATTCGAACTCCGGCCAACCAATTTTTTTGAGCGCAACCCTGTGCTTAAACCATCACAATATGCCACTGATCCCCCAAATTTAAGCGCATCGGGCGATAATTCTGGTGCATTCGCCAGGTAGAAGGAGATGGATTTTTGTGATCGTTATGTTCTCAACTTCTCATATCAAATAAATGATTCAGAATAAAGTACTTGTTTCTGCAGAACATTTGATTTATGAATAATTCTACCATCAAATATCAGTTACTTCAGTGCTGTTTTTTTGCCATAATTGGTAATAAATCGATATTTTAAACCTGCGAAAAGGCCGTCGTTCACCAATTGAAAATGACAGATTTTCTTGTGAAATTTATTCAAAATTTTCCAACTAAAGGTGTGACCTGCCTTATGTTGACTTTTATAAAATCCAACTGAGCAGGAAATTTTCTAATAAATCCCAAAGAGATTCTTGTGAAATGATATTACTGAAGTATGCAGCAAACAGACAGGAAACGTAAAGAAGCAACAGTTGATGCCTCAAAAAGAGTAGAACTCGAGTATTCTTTGGCTTCAAAGCAAGGGAAGAAAAATCAAACTTTCTGATTTATGCATACAAAGTCATTATGACCATTGATAAATTCTATGGTACTAAAGAAACGGTATATCCCTTATCCTGAGATATTAAGGTAAGGCAACCACATAAAAAAATTCATTTTCAAAGTTTTTTGTGTGAGCCATTTCTCCCCTGGTTCAAGTTTGTGGATTGGGACTTGCTTATGCTACATGGTACCCGTACTCGACCTATCAGTGACAGATTCTGAATCAACTCTGATGCAGAGAAATTTGTGATACCGTGACTGTTCCTCTTTTGCATTTTTCTTCTGTTTGGTTTTGAATCTAAAAGCCTATGTCACTCCTTAGATCCTCTTACCCCTAGTGAAATCAACCAAGTTAATCTCATTATTCAAAACTCTCATCTGATCTCGTTTCCTAATCTAACTTTTCATTTTCTTGATGTTGAAGAGCCAGGCAAGAATGATGTCCTGAAGTGACTATCGTTGCGTAAAAAACGTGGAACTTTCCCTAATCGTCGAACCAAGATTGTGATTCGGGTCAAGGGGCGAGAATCGTGAACTTGTAGTAGACTTGATCATCCAATCAGTCGTGTCAAATGACATTACATTTACAGAGGCCATGGATACCCTCCATTCACGTCCACCGAGTTCTTCCAAGCTACCCGACTCTCGTTAAGGTATCCTCAGTTCCAAGAATCAGTCTCGGAAAGAGGGCTTAACGTATCAGAAGTCGCTTGCCACTGACAACCGGTTGGTTTGGTGAAGTTGTCACAAGCGAGCGCTCTAGTTCCACTTATAGACCGTCCCGGGAATGCATTGTACATGGATGAATACATGGCTGGTGCAGATGGACAAGCACAGAATGTCTCGAATGCCATTTGCACATTCGAACGATACACTGGTGATGTTTCTTGAAGGCATACGGAAGTTGGGGTGCCTGGAAAATTGGTAAATGAAGGATACTATAACCTCTACTCATTAGTAGTAACCCATGTGCAAATGTGCAATTTGTTTGAGCATTTTTTATTCTGTGATTTAACTGCTGAGACTGATCTTCTGGCTAGAATGGTTGCATCGGCTGGAAATTATGATTGTAATCTCGATTGGATTTTCAAGAAAAGTGGTTCTATGAAAGTAGGGGTAAGTAGCCACAATCTTATGTATTTCTATGAAGTAGATAGTTCGTGTAACTCGTAATACACAACATTAGCTCGAAAAAATGACTAAATTTGAAGAAATAATTTTTTTATACTTGTAATATTATCGTGATTTTGAGAGAATTGGGGCTTTTGTGGTATGAGATATTTGAGAAAAATAAAAATAAATCATTGCGATATAATAAATAGACTGTACTAAATTTTTTTAGATACATGACCTGGGAAAAATTATTTTTTGTTATGTCAAAATTATTACTTTTAACTTTATGTAAATCGAATTAATTCGTGTCATAGATATAAATGCGTGAGATCGTGTTAGTCAAAACATACTCATAAATCTATTATGTATCTATTATCTATCTATTACTATTATAAATATATGAGTTTGAACTGTGAACTTACATTTTTATCCTTTTATTTATTTTATAATTTGTCATCTTCATTTGGTTATTTAAGTAATTTTTTTATGTTAATTTAATATGTTAATTAATAGTGTACTTAACTTTCATTTGTGAGTTTTCTTTTTTACCCTTTCATTTGTTTTATATTTTTCATGTTCATGGGGTTTTTAAGTAATTTTTCATGTTAGTTAATATANCTTTCATTTGCGATTTTTCTTTTTTACCCTTTCATTTGTTTTATATTTTTCATGTTCTTGGGGTTTTTAAGTAATTTTTCATGTTATTTAATATGATAATTAATAGTGTACTTAACTCAATCAAATTAATTATTTTTTTGATTTACTTATAAATTTATCATAATGTTATATATTTAAAAAAATTGCTACTATTACTAACATCTATTTTATTTTATTTCTATTACTATTATAAATATGTGACTTTTATTTGTAAACTTCATATTTTATCTTTTTGTTTATTGTCATTTTTCATATTAGTTTAATATGATACTTAATAGTGTATTTAACTCAATCAAATCAATTATTATTTTTATTTTACTTTGTAAACTTACTATTTTACCTTTTTTTGGTTTTATAATTTGTGTAATGTTCATGATGTTCTTTAAGTTATTTTCTACGTTAGCTTAATAGGATTATTAATAGAGCACTTAACCCAATCAAGCTATTTATTATTTTAATTTTACTTTTATTTTAAATTTAAATTTTACTTTTATTTTTAAATTTAAATTTAATTACTTTAATTTATACAATGACATCAAATTAATAGAAAATCACTCTCATAATGTTATACATTAAAAAAATTATTAATATTACGAACATTAAAGTAATAATAGGAAGACGAATGGAGATGAGTGACATTGAAAAAAATTAAATAATTAAAAAATATTAAGGTCATATAAAACATCTTCTTCCCATTTAAAATAGAGGTATTTTAAGACTACTTATGTATCAACAAATATATGTGATTCAGAGAAAATATTTGTATGTAGGTGATTTCAATATAAACATTTAAGTTATTTAGTCAATTTTCGATATATGATGTTAAATAAATATTATCTATTAAATATATGATTTTCATTTGTAACCTTACCATTTTAACATTTTTTGTTTTACAATTTGTCATGTTCATGATGTTATTTAAGTCATTTTTTATGTTAGTTTAATAAGATCATTAATAGTGTACTTAACTCAATCAAACTAATTATTGTTTTAATTTACTTTTAAATTTAATTTTAATTACGAAATTTATATATTTCCGTCAAATTCATGAAAAATATCTACTATATTGATGATAGGTAATAATGGGCAGATGAAGGGAGATGAGTCGGATTGAATAAAAATAAATTATTAATAAATATTAAGGTTATATAAAACTTCTTTCTCCCATTTAGAATAAAGATATTTTCAAACTCTTTATGTGTCAATAGAGATACATGATTGAGAGAAATGTTTGTATGTAAGTTATTTCAAACACTGTTTTTAAGCTATTTATTCAATGTTTTATATATGCTGCTAAATAAATATTACTAAATAATATGCTTCATTTGATCATTTTGTGTTCTTGCAATGAGATGAGTTTTTTAACATAGCATTACATGTTTTGGTGTTATATGTCGTTTGTATTGATCATGTTGTGTTTGGATTCTTTATGTGATTTGTTTATTCACCGAAAGAAAATATAAAACAAAACCATATATCCCACAAAAATGATTATTTTTAATTTTTTTCCTTGAGATATTTTGTTAATTTTAAACACATAATGCATGTTTTCAGTTTGCTTAGATTACTTAGTTTGAAGCGACTTACAAAATATTAAAAATGATGAAATGTTTCTTCGTTTTTAGCTTATCATCTTCATTTGGTTCTTTAAAGTAATTTTCTATGTTAGTTTAATATGTTAATTAATAGTGTACTTAACTTTTATTTGTGTGTTTTCTTTTTAACCCTTTCATTTGTTTTATATTTTGTCATGTTCATGGGGTTCTTTAAGTCATTTTTCATGTTAGTTTAATATGATAATTAATAGTGTACTTAACTCAATCAAATTAATTATTATTTTGATTTTACTTATAAATTTATCATAATGTTATACATTTAAAAAAATTGCTAATATTACTAACATCTATTTTATTTTATTTCATTATTATAAATATGTGACTTTTATTTGTAAACTTCCTATTTTACCGTTTTGTTTATTGTCATTTTTCATATTAGTTTAATATGATAATTAATAGTGTACTTAACTCAATCAAATTAATTATTATTTTTATTTTACTTTGTAAACTTACTATTTACCTTTTTTTTGTTTTATAATTTGTATAATGTTAATGATGTTCTTTAAATTATTTTCTACATTAGTTTAATAGGATTATTAATAGAGCACTTAACTCAATCAAGCTATTTATTATTTTAATTTTACTTTTATTTTAAATTTAAATTTTACTTTTATTTTTAAATTTAAATTTAATTACTTTAATTTATACAATGACATCAAATTAATAGAAAATCACTCTCATAATGTTATACATTAAAAAAAATTATTAATATTACGAAAATTAAAGTAATAATAGGAAGACGAATGGAGATGAGTGACATTGAAAAAAATTAAATAATTTAAAAATATTAGGTCATATAAATCATCTTCTTCTCATTTAAAATAGAGGTATTTTAAGATTACTTATGTATCAACAAATATATGTAATTGAGAGAAAATATTTATATGTAGATGATTTCAATATAAACATATAAGTTATTTAGTCAATTTTCGATATATGATGTTAAATAAATATTATCTATTAAATATATGATTTTCATTTGTAACCTTACCATTTTAACTT
This sequence comes from Primulina huaijiensis, assembly GCF_012295235.1. Classification (NCBI taxonomy): domain Eukaryota; kingdom Viridiplantae; phylum Streptophyta; class Magnoliopsida; order Lamiales; family Gesneriaceae; genus Primulina; species Primulina huaijiensis. The sequence continues at coordinate 20,910,745 of NC_133314.1, forward strand.
TTTTTTTTTTTTTTTTTTAAATTTTTTTTTTTTTTTTTTTTTTTTTATTTTTTTTTTTTTTTTTTTTTACAATTTGTCATGTTCATGATGTAATTTAAGCCATTTTTTATATTAGTTTAATAAGATCATTAATAGCGTACTTAACTCAATCAAACTAATTATTATTTTAATTTACTTTTAAATTTAATTTTAATTACGAAATTTATATATTTCCGTCAAATTCATGAAAAATATCTACCATATTGATGATAGGTAATAATGGGCAGATGAAGGGAGATGAATCAGATTGAATAAAAATAAATTATTAATAAATATTAAGGTTATATAAAACTTATTTCTCCCATTTAGAATAAAGATATTTTCAAACTCTTTATGTGTCAATAGAGATACATGATTGAGAGAAATGTTTGTATGTTAGTTATTTCAAACACTGTTTTTAAGCTATTTAGTCAAATTTTTATATATGCTGCTAAAAACATATTACTAAATAATATGCTTCATTTGATCATTTTGTGTTCTTGCAATGAGATGAGTTTTTTAACATATCATTACATGTTTTGGTGTTATATGTCGTTTGTATTGATCATGTTGTGTTTGGATTCCTTATGTGATTTGTTTGTTCACCGAAAGAAAATATAAAACA
>NC_133314.1:20912191-20950810 GCF_012295235.1 Primulina huaijiensis
TTTTTTTATGGAGGTTGTTTGTGTCATGAATTTTTTAAATTCATTTTGTTTAGTATTGTTGGCGGCAATTGATTTTTCTGATATTCTATTATTTGTCTTGTTGTTTATATGAAAATATGTATGAGAGTACACCAATCAAAGCCACATATTTTGGGTCTTATGTTCTACGAAGAGGGTAATATATGATTTCTGTTAATTATATAATTTATTGGTTCTTCATACATGTAGTTAAGAAATGAATCAAATTTTGAACAAAAAATTTATGACAAACATAGTGGATGAAAAAAACATGTTAAAAAAAATAATGTTGCATATTACTATGCCCCTATTTCTGTATGATATAATTCAAACACATTTTTTTAGATATTTGAAATTGGGTCTAACTAAGTGACATAAAACATATACATATATATTTGAAGGCGTATTTAAAGCAAAATATTAAGATCAAGAATGATTCATATTTAAATTTCAACGCAGCACAATGAAGAAAAAATTGGAAAATTGTATGTGTAAACCTTTAAGGGTTATATAGTGATTATGTTGCTACTTCATGGTTTGCAACATATTGATGCCATATAAAATATCAATATTTCTCAAATAATAAGCAAAAAGAAAAAATTTTTCATTCAGAAAAAGAAATACATGAAAAAAAATTGTGTATAATTCTCATTCTATTTTTAATGGTTTGAGAACAATTCTAAAGCTTTGTGGACACAATATATCAATTTTGTGCATTTTTAATAAATTGAGACATTGAGCCGGTTGCACTTTATTTCTTCCGATATTATATCGATAGATTTCGAGGTGACTAAGAGGTTGTTTTTGTCTATTTTTTTAGTTAAAGTGGCTAACAAACTAATTCATGAGATATATGATGGTAACATAGAGAACTACTCGCCAAATAAATTCAGTTAGCCGAATAGTGAAATTCAAATTGAATTATACAATATTTCATCAAATTAATTTTGTCTATTATAAGATGCTCATGAAATCTAAACAGTTGTATTGTTAGATGAGATATTGAATAAGACAAATACTTTGGTATATATATTTGAATGATATCTCATATACATATCTTAATTATGTTATCCGTGTCCTTCTCAAGATTTTAAAATACAATAATTAATTTTGTATGTCGTTCCACAATATATAAAATATTATAAAACAAAATGTAAACTCGATAGAATAAAATTTGTTTTGTTTATGAGATTGAAACTATATCATCTCCATGATATGATGCACGCAATCATTGTTCCAAATCTTTTAAAAAATGATGAAAGAAATGACTTTCCTGAATTGCGTCAAATTAAACGATGACACAGTTCTAAGATATAGTCATTTGAAAAGATTTTCAAATTTTTTTCTCACACTGATTGAGAAATAATCGTTAAAAAGTTATTAAACTTATAGCTATATGTTGATAATATTTATACTAAATATATAAAAATGATATTTCAAATATCCCGATGTTTGAAGAAATTACAGCACCATTCGTTGGTTATGTTGTTGAAGAATATATAGGTTATACATACTTTTAGTCACAAGTAAAAACCAATCGCGACTAAAAACAACATTTATTCTTATGAGTTATAGTTGATGATTGTCAAAAACTGAAAAATCATTCAACAATAAAATAAATATTTGGAAAATAAGATTACTGGATAAAAACAATGTAGAAAACCGAAAAAACGTCCTGATAGGGAAGTAAACTACGAGCATGTCAGATCCCAGATGAAGATTTTAAATAACATAATAGATGTTTAAAACGATCATATACTTGCTGAGTATATCACAATGGTTATATGTATATTATAACAAACTACGACAAAGAGTTGTAGAGTTATCAAAATCAACCAAGAAGTATATTGAAAAGTATGTTATGTGGATTAGATAACTTCTCCGATGCATATACCGTCTATGGTCATGATTTTTGATTTTGTGGTTTGGTTTGTTGCAATTAATAAATGCTATTATCCATATTTTAATTCATTTAAATATTATCAAAATTTCGTGCTTATATTTTCAGCAATTTAGTTGCTCACGTGCAACGCACGTGCACTTTTCTAGGTTGCACGTGCACTTTTCTGGTTACATAAATATATGTGCCAACACAATTCATATATTTATGAAAACGTTCAGAGAAACCAAAACCCAAGTTGGATAGCGGAGAAACATCATTTTCTAGAGAGTTTGATGACTGATTTTTTTAGATGGCTATATACTTATGATTTCCAGGAGTTGAATGTTATTTTGCTTGCTATTTTGTTGAAGAGTGAACTTAAATGAAATTTTATATTTATTAAATATATTTAACAAATTGTTGATATCTTTATTTTCAACGAGCGTACTAGAACACATAAATTTATTTTTCTTACATTACATTATTTAATTTTTGGCGACAAAATATTTGACAATTCAGATCTACGAGTCCCACGCCATTTGTCCCCAATTTCTAATATTAGGCCCATCCAAATGTAATAAAAAACAAAAAATAATTTGCGAGAAAAATATATAATATCAAATTTAATCAATGAAACTTTTATTATTATTATTATTATTATTATTATTATTATTATTAACTTACTATTATACATCCTACCCAAATACTTTATTAATCACAACTTTATTTATCGATATAATCCCGAAATAAACGCTATCTTGCATGCAGTTTGAGATAAGTCAAATATTTCCCTATTAGATGTGAATTCACCAAGTTTGGCAACTACTACGAATGATCAAATAGACTTATTACATAATCTTAACATATACATATAAATATACCACTTCAACATATAAATATACCACTTCAATTGTGAATTTCCTTATATGTTCTTGTTAATTTAATTTAATTTAATTTAATTTAATTTTAATTTTAATACATATAAATATACCACTTCAATTGTGAATTTCCTTATATGTCCTTGTTAATTTAAGTTGGCCAATTAAATTATTAGGTATATTAATGGTTTTTTTTGTAATTCATTGTCCATCTTAAATGAATTTGGATATTATTACACATTCCTCTTTCTTTCCTAATTTTATGCCAAAGAATTATTTATTTACATTTCTTTTTTCATTTAAATTAGCAAATTAAATTAATGGTTTTTTTTGTGATTCATTGTCATCTTAGATAGATTTGGACATTGATACACGTTCTTCTTTCTTTTCTAAATTTTATGTAAAAAAAAGTATTTATTCACATTTCTTAGTCAATTTTTGTGATTCATTGTCCATCTTACATATATTTGGAGATTAATACATATTCTTCTTTATTTTTTTTTCTAAATTTTAAACTAAATTTATGATATAATCTTTAAAAAAAAAATTTAATCAATGTAATCCTTATAATAAATAAGAATTATATTGATAGTTTACTATAATTTGTTATATATTACAATTTTACATATAAAATTTTTTAACTGAGTATTACATATTATTTTATTTATATATGTTTTTTTACTATATATTTATTTGAATGGTATTATGTTAAAATTTTATTTCTCTTAAATTATTAATCACAAATATTAATTTATAAATGATTGATTCTGATATAAAATTAATTATCTATAATATGTATTCTAAAAAAAACATAGAAATTAAATAAAATCCATAATGTGTTAAAAGTTAGCAAAAACAAAAGTGATATTTATCTTAATAACCAGTTTAATGATTTTATTTTAACATTATTATGATAATTTAGTAAATTAAGAGAATTTTATTTGACGTTTGTCTATGTGTACTATATTTAAGTAAATTTTATTTTTGATTTTGATAAAATTCACTATGTTGTTAATTTTATTTTTATTGTTTTTTTCATTTTAAATGATATTTGAATGAAAACTATTTTTGCTGATTTATCATTTAAGAGAACTGTATTATGTCGCGAATTGAAAAATGTCATCTAAATAAGTGAATATATATGATTTATTGTCATGATATATTTTTATGTATTGTGTTTTGATATATTTAAATTGATAAATTCTTATAAACATGATGTTATTCAAAAGACTTTAAACATTATCTAATTCTCGTGATTATATTTTTCATTATTAGTCACCTACGTGCTTTTCACGTGTACATTCCTAGTAATATTAAATAGCTAGTAATTATACTCGTGCAATACATGTTAGCAAACTCAATTTTCGAGTGAAACAACTTATAAATTTAATTGCACCAAAGTCAGCATGCTCCCGGGAACAGATTCAGTCAGCATGCTCTCGGAAACGAATGATTTTGTGAACAAAAGTCTTCTCTCTACGATATCTGCAAACAGTAACAATAATAAATCACCAGTATTAGAAATAACCCGCCAGAACTTGGACGTCTAGAATGAATTCCGAACGAAACCGCCCCTTCATCATTGTTCTTGCATCAGCAAACAAGATGACCCAAACTAGAGTCGGGGAATATCAAGCAAGAGGGAATCACACTTACATTGTTATACCAACTATACTGAAACATGCAAAACCAAAAGACAAGTGAATGGGAAAGGTCGTCCAGAAGTGATCTCGGTTCAGATACGTTTTCTCGAGGATGAAAGTGGCTACACCTGAAAGTAGCATGTACTCGAAGCCTGAAGGCAAGCAACCGCGGAAGGAAAAGGAGGAAGAATCCTGCAAGCAAATAAACAAAAGATTTAAACATTGAATTGAAATATGTACCTTATTATCATTGATGTTGTTGAATGTAAGTCGCATAGACATACCTTGAAATATCTTTTGATAAAAATGGCCGAATAGATTATCCTGAAGATCATATCTTTGGAATAGTCAAACAAGCAAAGGTGCGGATCGTAAATTATAATTGATGATGTTGGTTGTGTTACAAAAATAAATGCAATCATATCATTTAATAATTTCATCTGGATAAGACTACGGTATTTGCTACATTGTAGTTAAACGTAACATCTAAGTCAGAGAATCCTCCGAGCCATCTCAACATCTCTGTATTGGACTATCATATGGCGTTAAAACAATTCTTACCATGGCTGTGATTCTCCGGAAGCTTTATGAGTCATGAAACATAATTAGAACATGATTACATCGAGAAGGATATGTTTTTCTCTAAGCCCAAAAGAAAAAAACAACTAAAAACATTGAAATGTACTCAGATGGCCGACATAAAGATCATAGTGAATACCCAAAGACCGAATGGAATATATTTTCTATTTTGTTGGCTTTCTCACCACAACCAACAACAATGGGAAGAATTTAACTATGAAGGATACTCAAAGAATTTGCAAATATTAGTCCAACTCCGCCTGCTGATCGTATAAGCAAGACATTCAAGACCATGTAAATCAGTGAGAAGACAAGTAATGAGTCATTTGAGCGCTTAATTTGATTCTCTGTCGCTACAGCATGCAAAAACGCTTCAGATGTCCCTGACAACAAGAGGAAAAAAATCATCTTAACTACTTTTAAAAACTTCACGCGAATCAGTCAAACTTAATCCGAAGTAATGCAGCCAAGCTCACAAAACACATGAAGTTAATGCCAGTTGCACCCAAAAAAATCCAAATTCTGGTTAATGTCCAAACTAGAAGACAATCTATATATAGTATTACACATACGCAATGTAAGAAGCAAACACTTACCATTCATGGCTAAAACTATCACATACAGGCAATAACATTGGAGTGCTGTTGAAGCCTCTCCATCACTCCACTTCTGACCATATAACAATCTTATGAGAGCATAAGAATAGCTAGGACCAAATGCAATAACCACCAGACCTGATCATTTAAAAAATACAAGTTTCAAAAACAAAGAAAAAGCTGAAAAAACTCACGCATTGCTCGCCATAAAGGTAATATATACAAGGTAGCGAACTCTGAAAAATCTAAGTTCCCAACACTCTTGACGATACATTTGTTTTTCTTAGCATAAAGGTATACTACATATTTTCTCCTTGTAATGAATATTTCTAAACATTTCAAAGTAAAATTTTCACTTTCTAAGTTTGAAGGCATCTTAAAAATGAATTCAGTAGCATTTGACATGCAAACTACTGCGGGCTCAATTCTTTTATAAGGCTCTAAAATTTCAGTGTTCTAGTAAGTAGTTGCTAGCTATTTTATTCCCATAGTAATAATTGATGCTTGTGGATTCGGGATTTAATATGCAAATCAGGAGAAAATGTCACCCCAAAACATTATCATAATCTGTTATTCTAAAAAGAAATTAACAAGCTTTTTAAGAAATGATTTGCTAAGAAACTGAACAAATATGTTAAAAGTTTTTACAAATCATGCACCAGCAGTTAAATTTTCTTCTATAATTTCTTATTTCAGCCAGTCCCCCAAGTTAAGTCAATAGCTTTTGGTCTGAAAGGCCGCAGCATACCAATAGGTGCAGTTACATAATCGAGTAGACATCAATAATCATCTAAGCAACAATATTTGCATTACCACACTGGAAGGCAAGAACGATTTACTATGAGACAAAAATGCGACGAAATAACTACCTATGAGCAAAACAAGCTTCAGAGCATCTGTCAGACGCTTTCCAAGATTTCTTTTTTTCTCTTCGTAATCCCCTGCTGCATGGACGTTAAGATAAAAAGATTAACATAGCAAAAAATGAATCCAATCCATTAGATGATGTTGATAAACACTGGAAATGTTCGATCTCGTAGGAAATTATCGGTTTGTTCCTAGCACGTTACTCTAAGGATGGGAGATGTTCACAACTGAGTATAGTTTCATCCGCTACACTAAAACAGAGTCAAACTTCAATATTCATATTGATAGTGAAGAAGCAGGACAACCTGCATCATCACGTTATAATGGCCTATGGATTGGTAATGGTGCACACCTAATGTATCTAATCATATATTTCAGCATCTGAAAATGCAAATAACAGGAAAACATTGAGCTGAAAAAACAAATCCTTTTCCTGGTTATAGAAAAAATTTGATACAGAAAAGAGATAAACCTGACGCGGACTTTGCAAACGTAGCGTACGAACTTTCTTCAAATGGAAGAAAAACCAATCTCACCACTAGGCTTCCTGAAAGATCAATCTGTTACATGTCAGAAAACTCACTTATGGTGTGCTGGAATTCTCACCAGCTAATTGAGTGGTTAGTCCACACCAAGCAATTACAAATACAAGGAAAAGGCATCATGAATAACAACTTACCTAGTTTGTCCACAAGTCCATACACTGCTTGGTTATATGGTGTGTCCAACCATACGAGGACCATCTTTTCACCTTCCTGAAGAATCAATTTCCGAAAGGATTGAAGAGTAAAAAGCAAACACATGTTTGCAAGTGGCCGGTCATAAGCCATCATATTCCCAATTCTGCACAAAATCAGCAGCTTACAATGAAACTGAAAAAATTGACTTTGTCACTTCGAAAAACTTCTTGATTCAAATTAAAAAACAAATATTTAGCTCCAACATTATAAAACATAGAAGCAGATTTCACGTGTTGAACTAATACATCATGACAGATATACAAGCCCACTAATTAAACAGGGTTCCCTCCGCAAGGAACAAGATATGCCATTCTTTTTCTTCAACTTACTACGTGTTGGGAAAATATTGTAGCAAAAAAAAAACATGAATCTCAAGAAAGAGCAATACCGGAAAGGGAAAAGGACATCACTTTTATGAACTCCAAACAGAAGAAAGTAGCCCCAATAACCTAAGAAAATAAAAGCTCCATATGCTGTCTGGGATAGGGAAAATACAATTGTTTTCTCCTGAAAATATAACCATAATTGTTCAAGTTAAAAGTCACAACTTACCTGACCCTCGACTCTAAACAGATAAGTTTAGCACAAGTTAAAGCAGGCACATACTAAAAAATAATTAATTGCAATAGATTCAATGGTTGGATTAAAATGTAAAGATTTAGGACTACTAAGATGGAAGATTATTAAGAAAGGCAAAACCTTGGGGACCATAACCATCAAACATATATTCTAACTGAGGATATCAAAAGTAGCTCTCGGGTATGTCTAGAGTTCCAATCAAACATTAAAAGAGCAAACAATAAAACATTAAAGCTTTATTCAATTCTTTTAATCATATGTTAGGTCAACTCTGACTTATAAGAATAAAGGAATGTCAAGGTCCTTCACATTTGACAATACATACAAGAAAAATTTCACATACCAGGTCAGGTTGCTTCAGGATGAGGAAATATGTTGTAATACAGCGTGAAAGTGTAGCTGCAGTTTCAACTAGCAGTCGCAATCGTAGAAGAAGCAAGGTCTGGGACAAAATATAAAAAGGTTCAGCCAGTAGCTCAAGTACACATGCAAAACCTACATATGCATGAAAACCAACCGTCAAAACATCTTAACTAGAGAGAGAAACATAAATGAAACTGATAAGAAGGTTATAACATAACCAATATGTAATAACAACATATATTATTTCCAAATGCCAAACTTTTCGTAATGAGGGTATGTGGATCTTCAAAGAAAGGTTTTAACAATTTCGTTTCATAATTGGATATGTGACTTATGAGATTGCATAATTAGCTAACCGTTGATCAAAATAGCTTGTGCATATGGACTAGAAAAACTTAGGCCTTGCCACCAGAATACTAGCAAGCATGCTACGATTGTAACTATAACTCCAAAAGGAAAAGTCAGCCAAGCCATTTTCAAAATCTTTGCTGCATTTGCTCCTGTGGCTGAAGCCCCATCACTGCAAAATAAAGCTTTGTCTATTTCAGATTTTTACTTCCAATAAATGGCACAAGGACTATAGAGGGCACATGAGAACATCCATTTACATCCAATTGAGGAAAAAATGGCCCTTTAACTCAATCGTTCATTCATTAAACAGTTAATATCCATCCCAAACAACTACAAAGTAACTTCAGATATCATGGTAGTACAAAACAAAAGGCAGAAAAACCTTCATGACAATTTTTTTTCCATATACTAGATCATTTGAAGTTAATAACTACTCGAAGGAAGCAACTTAAAGCAAAACAGTGAATCCAACCGAGCACATGAAATAAGTACAAATGTTTTGCATGAATAATAAAAAACATGTTCAAGTCCTATAGTGGCATCAATAGAAACATCAAAGGATATACCATCCAACATCTGCCCGCATGCACGCACGCCGAAACCCCTCTCGGCTGAGAAACAATACACAAGTAACAAATAGATGAAACTGAATAGCATACAGCTGCATTTTGTCAAAAAAAAAAAAGAGTGTTAGCTAACACCTGAAATTAATGATGCCACCATATAGCCAATGGGACTCGATGTCAATCATATTGAATCAACTGTATGCACGTTAAATTTTCTAGCAGATATGATTCAAGAAACCCATATGACCGAAACATGTGATTCGGCAATTACAACTCAAAAAGGGAAATCTTAAATCGCCTAGGCAACTAAAACAAAAAACGATGCTGAATGGCATGCTGCTAACATTCTGAAATATATGGCCATGTCAAGAGGATTTCAAAGCCCCAGATATCATTCAAGAATCAACTATATGATAATGCAAAAATAATAAATGAAATTGAAAACTTGGTATCATGATAAACTATAAATCTCACAAAAATAACGCTTTGAGTTCATTTTCTCTTCGCTCCAATTCTGAGACCACTCTCTGCCCAGACCATTTTAATGCTATTTTTGAAAACACGATATAAAATTCAAACATTATTTGTAAAAAGAATTAGTCTTATCCCTGGGAACCAAAATCTAAGCTTTCCTCCAGAAACTATAAAAATAAGTTCGAATCATAACATTGCCATTTTCCAATTGCATATTCTCATGCTCAGATTCACTGCAACAAAAGAAATTTCACGAAAATGCATACACTGTCCAAATACATAATCTTAACTCAAAAAATCATATACCGCATAATCTTCCTCAGTCAAGTGTTTGACGATCCATGAATTGAAAATGAATGGTATTCCCCTTGACAAAAACTGCGTGGCTACACAAGCGCAAAATCATTGTAATCACAACATCCTAAGACAAACAATAACAAAGATAAGTGGATAGGATTGATAGATCAGTACCCAATAAGTACTTGAAAGTACGAGGCAGATTGGCATCTCCGTCTCCATTGGAAAGCTTCGATTCTGACATCTAGGAAAACAGTACCCAATTGGATCCTGTGGTGGATATTTACAAAAACGTGTCATTACCCAAGGCCCATTTGGGTCGAACGAGCGCTAGACTGACAGGAGACATCTCGAATTAGGCCCAAACGATCTGACACATCAAGCTCGTGAGCTGGCCCAACTTATTTTAGAACCGAAGGTATATATATTTTTATTTTATTTATATTAGAGTTATTGCTACGATGCACAACTCTATGAGCACCTTGAGCATCGATTGAGGCGAAGTCCTGTACATATAATAGGTTGACACAATAAACGATATTCAAATAAATGGTAACGATGGATAGTCAATATATCAAATTTATATTATAATAATGTAATTTTTATAAACGAATTCTTTATTTTTCCATTGTTTCTTTTTTCCGTGTTTGAAAAATGGGTGTATGCCGTTTGTGTTATGACATGTCTAAGTATTTTAATTAATTTATTCTATATTTCAATTATGGTCACAATTTTCACACCAAATACCATACATTTTATGTCTTGCCCTAATGATAAAAGTGATATCCCAAGAAGGGAAAAATTGGTTAAATAACATCGGTCAACTTTTTTTTAAATAGTTGATCGAGGTTAAAAAATAAAATATCCCCCAAAAAATGGTTTGAATCCCACTTGGTAGAACGAAACCACGCTTCGTGGAAAAAGAAATGAAAAGATCCACTACAAAAAAAAAACAGTAGCGACGCGCTTAAAGGATAAGGCGACGGTTTGGAGGTCCGTCACCGGAGGTCGCGTCGCCTTCTATAGCGACGGTTTTATTAAGAACACCGTCGCTATATTATATAGCGACGGTTTACATACAAACCGTCGCCTAGTTTAAGCGACGGTTATTATAACCGTCGCTAATATTAAGCGACGGTTTTGTAAAAAAAAACCGTCGCTACACTAAGCGACGGTTATGTCAACTATCGAATATAGAAAACCGAGGCTTAATATAGCGACGGTTTTAATCAAAATACTACATATTTCATAAATAAAATACTACGGAAAAATTAATATTAAATATTAAATTTTCTGTAAAGAAAACGCTTTAAAAACCTGACGTGCGTATGCAGATCCACGTAACGTTGGAAGATCCCACCGACGATCAAATCTACGAAATTAATACGAAAAAATGTTAGTACAAAGTAAAAAAACCGAAACTTCGAAAAAATTGATAGATTTTCGTTACTACCAGAGAAGAAAGGCGAAAATCGCTGAAGAAAATGTTCGCGAAACTCGGTATATATATATATAGAACCATAGCGACGGTTTTTTCAAAACCGTCGCCAGTAGCGACGGGATTTTCAAAAAGGGTCGCAACTAGCGACAGTTTTGTGTTAAACAGTCGCCAATAGCGACGGATATAAATCTAACCGTCGCCGATCTAGATCGGCGACGGTTTTAAAAAACCGTCGCAATTTGCGACTGTGTAATAGAAACAGTCGCTACTAGCGACGATATAAACAACCGTCGCCGAATATGGCGACGGGTTTTGAAAATTGCCGTCGCTACATTAGCGACGGTTATATCTAGCTCACAAGATCCACCAAAGCCCTCATTAGAGCCTATTCGCCTGCCTACCATAGAGGAAGTTCGTGGTCAAGACATTTGGAACAATTGTGCTGTTCGCAGTGTTGTCAGTGGAGTTATGGGTATTTTCCAAAATCACATTTCTTTGGTTTCCTATTCTTTGTCATAAAGAACTTTATTACCAGATAATGCAAGATGAAATGACTGGAAGGCAACAGTTAATTTACCAAGCAAAGCAGATGGGACGTCGGAGCTGGAAGTTCCTGTAAGGCCTTTGCAGTAATGGGTTTTATCTTCTCTGCTTCTGAATGCATCATCGAGAAGGTATATAATTTGCTAATGTATATAATTTGCTAATCGCAAAACATAATATTGTTGGGTTCGTTTTTAGAACACATATAGAATAAACTAGAAAGATAACTATCGATTATTTATTTGAAAACACGGGCCAAACATGATATTACAAATACTGTTGTTGCTGGATGTGCAACTGGAGGTGCGATATCAGCGAGAGGTAATTTTTAACATCTGTTTCAGGATTGTGGCATGTAAATTTAGTACTGTTGTTTGTGTCATATTCAATTTCTCAACTGCCTTCCTTCAACATGGGTGGCCACAAAATTCAGGAAGCTTATATGAGTTTTGGAACTAAACTAGCTGTAGATTAGTGTGCAGTGGAACCTTATTTACTATTTAGCTCTTAAAAATACTCGATGTAAAAAATATCCATGAAATTTCCCGTTTCTCTTAAGATGTAAGTCTTGGAGAAGGTTGATTGATCGCTTCTGTTTGAACGATATACATGGGAAAATGCATTTGATGAGACCTGGCTGATTCCATCCCACAGCAAGTAGCTTCAACATTGAATTAACTCTATCATGAAGATAATTAAATTACTCTGTGATATATGTTAGGAGTATAATGAATTCTGCTGCATGTCCTTGAGTTGTCAGATAAGGTCACTCTGCTTTGTTCATTGTAAAATTCTCGTTGAGAAGGTTCCTTAGCTCAATCCTGAATTGGCAAACATAGCTTTTACAACTTTAAGCATTGTTATGTTCCACAAATATCCGAATTCACCGTCTAGCCTTATGACCAAAAATAATGCATGGATGTAACGATTCTATCTTTTTAGAAACCTGTGGAGGTTAAAAAGGCGTCATGATAAATATTTTTAAGACTATAACAAGTCGACAGGGACCCAAATATTAGTTGAATTATAATTGAAATTGTGGAACTCGTGTCTACATATATCTTCGAATGTTCTGTTGAGCCAAACTGAAGATTAAATTATTTTGTTCCATCGTTCGAAATTTGAAAACTTGAATCCAAATTCAAGCTTTTTGCTCACCAAAAAAATCAATTCGAATTTTCAAATATTAAAAAAATTTATTTCTCAAATACGAGCCAAGCTTCGGCCTTCGAAAGTGATGGATAAATTGTCATATTCAATTCAATTTGGTTAGNACCCCCCCCCCCCCCCCCCCTTTTATCAGATGATGATTATGCTCAGCAAGTACAATGCGTGGTTACACCTTATAAAAAGACCGAGAAATGGGCTGCGGGGCTATACACCGATCAAAGCCGCGGAGATGATGATTTGGTGAAGTGGAGCTCAAGGTATTATGGCACGAAAACCAGGACTAGGAGTCGATAATATTTTTGAATCAAAAAGCTGATTTCTTGAAATGGGATGCAGGAGTAGGGATATTGAGAACAGGGACACTGTGTTATGGTACACAGTAGGCTTTCACCATGCACCTAGCCAAGAGGATTTCCCGATCATGCTAACGTTGACGAGATCATTCGAGATTATAACTGTCAATATTTTTTTATAAAAAGAACAATTAGTATCATTCGAAGATCCCCGTGTTAATTAGCTTTCCGAAAACACGTGACCTTCAGTATATATTTCATTTTTATATACCATCTATTAGTTTAAATAATAAAAACAATTTACCCAAATCTTGGCATCAGTTGTAAAATGACGTGGTAAGATCAAAAGTGGAAAAAATAAGATTAAAGATATAAAATTTATTTTTAATAAGACCAAAAAAAAAAAATTTACAAGTTACTGAGGGAAAAAAAGAAGAAGAAAAACGTAGTTATCCCCATAACTAGATTGATATCCATAATATGGATGAAGAACTCCATATCAAATCACAGTGAAATCATGCTTCCCAGGCTCAAAAATCTCATATTCTTCCTTGTTTTCCTCATTTCTGCAGTCATTTCAACTTCAAGTTATCATCCTCTCGACTCTCTGACCCCATCTGAGCTCAACCAAACTCAAACTTTAGTCAACGACTACTTCTCCTCACCTCCCCAAAACGTACGCTTCCACTATGTTGGTTTATATGAACCAGAAAAATCTGATGTTCTTTCATGGCAGTCGTCGTCCCACACCCAGAAAATCCCATCTCGCCGAGCATTTGCTATTGTCCGTGTCAATTCAAAGACCCATGAAGTAATCGTTAGTTTATCGAATAACTCCATTATTTCAGATGAAATTTATAATGGATATGGCTACCCTTTACTGAACTTCGCAGAGCAACTGGCTGCTGGCAATCTTACACTATCTTACCCACCTTTTATCGCTTCGATTCAGAGAAGGAATCTTAAGTTAGAAGAAGTTGTGTGCTTGAGTTTTACTGTGGGATAATATGCGGAGATAAAGAGTAGTAGACTGGTTGAAGTCATGTGCTATTATTTGAATGGAACTGTCAACTTATACATGAGGCCTATACAGGGGATCACTGCTACAGTTGATCTTGATCAGATGAAAATCGTGGCATTTCGGGATCGGGCCGTGGTTCCAGTGCCTAAAGCAGAAGGAACTGATTACAGGTCCAATTCAAGTGTTCAGGATCTGGTGAAACAAGTTGGACCAGGATTTACATTGGATGGACATGTAGTGAGGTATGGTGTGGGAAGAGTGCTTATGTATATGCCTAAACTTTCATTTTCAGTTGTCTAATTACACGTGCGTGATATTCTTAATATATTTCATTCTTGAACTTATTATGTAGCAGTTTTTGTCCTAAAGAAAAATACCTTGGGATATTAATAATAGGACCAAATTTGAAAAGTTCCGACGACTAACATGATTTTGGCATTACTGCAAATATATCTCAGGTGGGCTAATTGGGAGCTCCATGTATCATTTGTCATGAGAGCTGGTTTAATGATATCCCTTGCTTTGATCTATGATTCAGAAAAAGGCCAATACTGTAGTGTGATGTACAGGGGATTTATATCAGAACTCTTTGTTCCTTACATGGATTTAACTGAGGAATGGTACTACAGGACTTTCTTTGATGTAGGCGAGTACGGGTTTGGACATAGTACGGTAACACTAGAACCATTAAAGGATTGCCCCGAGAACGCGACATTCATGGATGGATACATCACTTCACAGGATGGATCACCCGTGTTGGTGCCTAATATTATATGCATATTTGAAAGGTATGCAGGGGACATAATGTGGCGTCACACAGAGGCTGGAATACCAGGACAAGTGGTTAGTCAAGCTTGGTTTTCTGTTTCGTTTTGTCAAAATCTTGAGCAAAACATGAATTGGCTGCTGTATGATTTCAATATTTTTGGTTGTATTTTTATGATTTAAATTGAAATTGATGCAGATACGAGAAGTGAGACCAGAGGTGAGCCTGGTCGTGAGAATGGTGGCGGCTGTGGGAAATTATGACTACATTGTGGATTGGGAATTCAAGGAGAGTGGCTCTATTAAAGTCAGTGTAAGTGATCAATAAGATTACAACTTTGATACACTAACTGAATTGGTAGAACACTGTTAGCATCACGTTTCTAGTTTCTAACTGTCTGTGCCCCCAAAATCATCAAACTACTAATTGATTCGAGTGATTTGCTTTTATGAACTGAACTTTCATTGCTATGATAGGTTGGGTTGACTGGGTTGCTTGAAGTGAGGGGAACAATATACACAAACAAGGATCAAATACGAGAAGAGGTTTATGGTCCAACACTAGCAGAAAACACGATAGGACCAAATCATGACCACTTCATCAATTTCAATCTCGATTTAGACGTGGATGGTGTTGCCAATTCCTTCATCAAGAATAACCTTCAAACTGTTCGTGCACTGGCAAACACGTCACCAAGGAGAAGCTATTGGAAGGTAAACAGCCAAACCGCGAAAACCGAATCTGATGCAAGAATTCAGTTAGGTTCAGGAGCAACTGAGTTGTTAGTGGTGAACCCAAATAAAAAAACTAAAGTATGCGGTTGATCCCTGGAATAACAGGCCCTCTTTTATCATCTGATGATTATCCTCAAATTCGGGGAGCGTTTTACAATATGTGGGTTACACCTTATAACAAGGCTGAGAAATGGGCTGCAGGTTTATACACTGATCAAAGTCACGGAGATGATGGTTCGCCTATATAGAGCCTAAGGTACCGTTGCACTTTAACGAGTATTCTGAAATATAATTTTTTTTAAAATTATTGCTGATTTCTTGATTTTGATCCAGAAATAGGAAAATTGAGAACAAGGACATTGTGTTATGGTACACATTAGGCTTTCACCATGTTAATGCTATTTTTGAAAGCACGATATAAAATTCAAACATTATTTGCAAAAAGAATTAGTCTTATACCTGGGAACCAAAATCTAAGCTTTCCTCCAGAAACTATAAAAATAAATTCGAATCATAACATGGCTGTTTTCCAATTGCATATTCTCATGCTCAGATTCACTGCAACAAAAAGAAATTTCACGAAACATGCATACACTGACCAAATACATAATCTTAACTCAAAAAATCATATACCGCATAATCTTCCTCAGTCAAGTGTTTGACGATCCATGAATTGAAAATGAATGGTATTCCCCTTGACAAAAACTGCGTGGCTACACAAGCGCAAAATCATTGTAATCACAACATCCTAAGACAAACAATAACAAAGATAAGTGGATATGATTGATAGAACAATACCCAATAAGTACTTGAAAGTACGAGGCAGATTGGCATCTCCGTCTCCATTGGAAAGCTTCGACTCTGACATCTAGGAAACCAGTACCCAATTGGATCCTGTGGTGGATATTTACATAAACGGGTCATTAACCAAGGCCCATTTGGGTCAAACGAGCGCTAGACTGACATGAGACATCTCGAATTAGGCCCAGACGATCTGACTTATCAAGCTCGTGAGCTGGCCCAACTTATTTTAGAACCGAAGGTATATATAGTTTTATTTTATTTATATTAGAGTGATCAATACGATCGACATATCTACGAGTACCGTGAACATCGATTGAGGCGACATCTTATACATATAAAAGGTTGACACTATAAACGATATTCATATAAATATTCATGGTGGATAGTCAATATATAAAATTTATATTATAATAATGTAGCTTTTATAGACGAATTATTTATTTTTCATAGGTGTTCTTTTTTCCGGGTTTGAAAAATGGGTGTATGCGGTTTGTGTTATGACATGTCTAAGTATTTAATTAATTTATGCTATATTTGAATTATGGTCACAATTTTCACACCAAATACCATACATTTTATGTCTTGCCCTAATGACAAAAGTGGTAGAAAGAAACCATGTTTCGTGGAAAAGGAAATGAAAAGATCTAGCGTGTGGAATGGAAGGAAATATAAAATTTTCTATTTTCTCGTATTCTTTTTCTCTCTCCAACTGCCAAACTAACCCTACTGTTGGCATAAAGCAAGAATCTAAATAGAGGGATTGGTCTATGGGACATTGGGCTCCCGATTGATATTCGAAAAGAATCAGGTTTCACACAATAAATGTATATCAAAATGGGTATTTATTTTGAGGGTTGCTAATGTGATTAGCCCGGATCTTTGTCACTAGGATAATTTGAAGCAACATAAAGTAGTAAGTCGAGGCAATGATGAATCATTTATCCGCAAGACGAAATTATTCGTACAACAGGGCTCTACGTTGACGATAATCGTCGCTAAGATACGACGATTTCGAATCAAGAGAATGCAGCAGTACAACTCTTGATAACAGTGAACGAAATATGCAGAACTTCCAATCATAAAGTGAACGAGAAAAGAATGCAACAAAGATGTGAAAAGTATGAGCAATGCAGATGGAGGGATTATTTATAGCCTATTCACCAGTTGCGTGAAGGAGCACAACTTTCTGGATACGAACGCAACTTTCTGTGAAAGGCCAAGGGACGGACGCACTGTTAGATCCAAACGCAGTCTGGCTGTCGTGAAGGCTTAAGGACGCACTATCTGGTCCGAACGTGATTAATAAGCTAAGGGGCACAAAGTTTTCACATGAGTGCAATCTTTATTTGGAAAATAAAAAATTATTTTCTAAATAAATTAATACGGTCAAGAGACCTCACCTCACCATACTGCACCGTGCCGCACACGTGTTTCACCGAGACTCAGCCTATCAGCATCTTCTCCTTTTCAAAATTTTTTGATATTTCTAAGAACCCAATCTCATAGTTCAATCTTAAAACTAATGAAAAAGGTAAGACTTGATTTATCTTCCATTATGGACGACTTCATGTCCCTTTCATTCAATATTCCAACGGCTGATAACCAAGTGGTCCATGATCAGCTTATTTATTCGATGCAAATTGGTTTTTTTGAATGCAATGCCTATGTTTTTTAGCAAAGTTGTAAAGCCAAGATTTACTGATTTGTCGATGAAATTTGTTTTCATGAATTTTTTAAAAAAAAGTTAGGAAGTTATTTTATTTAAAAAAAACCGAAATTTATTTCGAGGGGAGTGTCCCAACTCCCAATCACCATCTTTGTGGAGTCTGTTAGGACGAGAATGCCAAATAATAAAAAAAAATTATTTTACACAATTAAAAATTAAATACTTAATCTGAATTAATATCGATATACTAAATTTAACGAGAAAATGATTCTTTTCAGTAAATTCTAATTTAATCTAAAAATTTCGAAGTTTTTTTAATAATAAAAGGGGTCTCTTTTTGGGCGTCGTGCGGGTAATTGGCATAAATAGAATATGCTTTTCCCAAATGAAATGAGAGGATTGTTTCCCCACACGATTTTCATAATAATCCTCAGATCTTTCTCAGAATTCCAGTTTTTTTGTTTCATAATCAAGATTTCAACTTACCCTTCTCTTCTGTCTGGTTAACGGTCTTGGATTCATACACTTGTATAATTTGTATCAACGATCAATATTCCAGGTGAGATGTAAAAGATTATAAGAACATGAACTTCAAGGAAAAATAGAGTTCGCATTGAATTTCTTGTAATAAGAAATGGACATGACGATCGCAGGCAAGTTTTGCTTTAATAATTCGTTTACCATTGGTTATTTAGCATTTATCTTTAATCTGCGATTTTCTTTGTCTTGGGGGACATAAACAAGATTCGCGCTTTTATCATTTTTCATGTTCCTGAGCCGAGCATGTATATTATTTGATGTGAAGGAGTGTGTTTCGGATGGATATGCTATTAGGTATTTGACTATGTGGTTTATGTGTGTGAATGATATATGCCTTTTAGCTTTGAAAAGCATCTTTATTTTGGCTATGCATCAAATTTTGACACGGTTTTTTCTTTATTTCGTGAAAAATGATTGTTCTTATTAGAAATTTAATTTGTGACTGGCGTTCAGAGACATACACTCAATTTTATCTCCGTGTACATGTGCATATGTGTGTTCATGAAATCAATGTGAGGGTATGATATATTTCGGTAAGCATTTGGAACGAAGAGAGCGAGATGGGTTTAGGGGTGACTTAATAAATTATGGGGCAAGAATATTGGAGAAAACTGTACGTGAAAGTTCCAAACAAATTATACGACTCTCCTCTACTTGGTGTTCACATTGTGAATGAGTGGAGAACACTTTTTATAAGGTAGTTGAGTATCATCTGAGTGAAATGTTATCATGTCGGTATATGAAATCTGAGGAATGGCTGGATATGTTTCTCTGGTTAAGGAGGGTCATAAAATGTAAAGCGATGGCAGAGTTTGATCTTTTCACATATGATTGCTTCTTCTGATGTTGATGTTTCTGTACTGGTGACATGTAAATTGGGTTCCTTAATGGTGTTTCTGGCTCCTGACTTTGGAACTTCTCCTTGATAGCTTCATCTGGTGACTCCTTCTGTATAGGAGCTATCTGGATATTAGATGAGATAATGCATGTTTCCTTTTCCTTATCCCATGCTCATGATAGCAGACACTTTCTTCTGCTCCTCTTGGAACTGGGAGGCTCCAGATGGTGTCTACTGCATTGTTCACTTGTGATAGTTTCTATTCATTTGACTTTTTTGTGTCCTCAAATGGAATTATTTCTGGATCCAAACAAAAACTATCATATTGGTTAACCGAACATTTAGGAGCAGTTAATTAATGAGAAGCACTGAAATTGTATTTATTGCATCTGCTGCATGATTTATTTAGCCGTTATCATTTGTGGATCTCATTTTACCTAACTTGAAATTGACAAATTTTTGCTTTCGTAGAACTTCGTGTAAAGCATCAACAAGAATTAGAGAATCTAACTCTAACCTCTCAACCATCCAAGACAATAAAGCTTTTCATTCTGGTCTTCATACTATATCTCAAACGGTCAGCTGTATATCTCTTATCACATAGTGTGTGGCTTGTGCTGTTAAGTGCCACTGTAGTGGTTTCTGGAATCATAATGCTAACTGTTGATGGTCCTCATGAGAAGGTAATGACTAAGTTATTTGTATTTCAAAATTTTAACTTGCTATATGGTTTTAAAATGGATGCTATATATTAAGCTAGACTTTCTTATGGGAATTCAGATATCCCTAGATCATATTTTCAGCTCAAGTCATTTGTGGTATAACATTGGGACAGTCTACTTATCGAGTGCCTCGTTAATGTAAACTGCAGTATATTGAGGAAGTCATGCGTTATATGCGGTTTGTTATTTGGTGGGTGGCTCTAGGAGTTGCATCTTCCATTGGACTTGGTGAGCAAAACAACTTGATTGAGCCCACACATTCTAAATTTATTATTTTGCTTGAGGATAATGATAAATTTATCTTATGGATATAACTTTGTAGTTGATGTGGTATTGTAGCACTCATTCCTGCCTGCGGCCTTGCGATCCATTCATACTGCTTATGCATTGTTACCTCCATTAAGCAACTGAAAGATGATTATTATTTCTAATTTTCAAATTAATTAGCAATAAAATATCCAACCACGCATTCCTCAAATTTAGTGGGTGATCATGCATATTGTGGACACAAATAGTCATCATGCCATTAAATTGTCTGTACAATATGCTGTTTATTGCACTCTCCTACGAATTTTCAGCAAAGACGTGTCAATCGGCTTAATCCACACCAATATATTTTAATTTTAGGGGAAACCTTTTTGGTGGTAATAGAAACATCAAAAAAGAAAGGGGAAAAGTTGGCATGTTATAAACAAGGTTAGGTATCTCTAAGTAAGAGGGTGATAATGCTAGAAATGTAAGTACATATGTATGTATATAATCTTTTTTATATTAGAAACTTTTTTGCAAGCCATTGATGGGGTGTTTATATTTTCATCCACCTATATCGGTGTTAGCCTGCTCGCAAAATTATACTATGAGGATTTTGGTTTTGTTATTTGCGTCTGTTGGTATTATGGTGTCATTTTAAGTTTTTGTGGAAAAGTGCATCTCAATATGTAAATCAAATGACCAAGTTAGCTACATGAACATTTTGAAACAATAAACTTGCTGTCCCTAGACACATACATATTGATTTTTGTCTGAATTTTTTTGCTGTTTTTTTTAAACATAGGTTCGGGACTTCACACATTTGTTCTCTATCTGGGACCTCATATTGCCTTGTTCACTATAAAATCAATGCAGTGTGGCCGAACAGATGTCAAGAGTGCTCCATACGATACAGTACAGTTCAAAACAGGTCCTTCTTGGCTTGGCAAGGATTGTGCTGAATTTGGACCCCCTCTTTTCCAGTATTCACATGGCTTGCGGGTTCCCCTTAGCAGCATACTCCCTCAGGTCCAGTTAGAGGCTATTCTGTGGGGCGTTGGAACTGCCCTCGGTGAACTCCCCCCTTACTTCATTTCAAGGGCGGGTATGAACTCCACTAAATTTTAATGGAAATTGCAACTTTATGAAGAGGAGAAGTGTACCATTCTTAAGATACTAAATAGGCTTTAGACTAGGGTCTGTGGGGGCATTAGGTTGTTTGTGTCCCATTTACAAGAATGACCAATCAGTAACTCTTAATTATTGACTACAATTGATACTCTCACCTTACATTGATCTGTAGTGCTTAATGTTATTTGTATGTGCATCCTGTTTTAACCTCATAATTATCTTGACACATCTGTTTTGTACAGCAAGCTTGTCGGGTGGCAGAGTTCATGAAATTGAGGAATTGGATGCTTCTGCAACAAAAGACGAAGGGTTTATCTCTGCTTGCATAAATCAAATCAAGCGTTGGTTCTTGTCACATGCCCAATATTTAAACTTCTTCACCATTTTACTTCTTGCCTCGGTTGGTTCCTTCATTTTATTTCATTTTCTTTTGTTTAAGTTTCTTTCTATGGCGTTCAATCTTCACTTGTTACTTGATACCTGCATTTGAGATTCTTTTCAGGTGCCTAATCCTTTATTTGATCTTGCGGGCATAATGTGTGGACAATTCCAAATTCCTTTCTGGGAGTTTTTTCTAGCAACAATGATTGGCAAAGCAATTATCAAGACTCATATGCAGGTGTGTAACTTTTGTAGTTTGAAATAAAAATGCTTGTTTCCGTCGAATTTTACACTTTCGTGACTGCTTATATATTCTTATCAAATGTCATAATCTGCAGACTGTTTTTGTTATTTCTGTATGCAACAATCAACTCATCGAATGGATTGAAAATAAACTAATTTGGGCTCTTAGTTTTATACCTGGTTTGGACTCTATTCTACCCGATCTTTCTGTCAAGCTTCACTCCATTAAAGAGAAATATTTGGCCATTGAAGCGCAAGCTCCTTCAAATATCCAGGTACTAACATCTCTCAAGTTTCCATATCAATCTGAATATATCTCTGTACTAGCAATCTATTCTGATCATCAGGTGAAGAAATGGAATATTTCACTCTCTTTCATCTGGAATACGATGGTCTGGTTCATGCTAATGAACTTTTTTGTGAAGATTGTTAACTCGACTGCACAACAGTATCTAAAGAAACAGCAAGACAAGGAAATTGCAGCATTAATGAGTTCTGATACTTCATCTGGATGAAGTTAGTTCCATATCCATTTTTAGTCCCATTTTCTTTCTTTTACTGGATTTAGATTTGAAACCGGGGTTGGGGAGGCCGTAGTTTAGCACAGGGTGAATATAAAAGCCCACAATTTAACATGTTTTCTTGTTTTTAGGCTAGAATCATAAGCTCTCAGTGTGACCTCAAAAACAACATTGAATATTATATTTTAAATCATGATAATTCGTTAAACTTTATGACTGTATAATTAATATATCGACTAGTTTAAAATCATAAAATTTAATGCAAGTGAGTTCATTGTTAACGTGTCAACGCCTTATTGGTTTTCACTTTAATAAATATATAATATCATTTTTATGAAACGCACATCACTCTTACAATTAAAAACTGTTATTTAACGGGCACGTACGTATCATATTTTTTTGACAATTCTTTATTTCAAGTATGACCATCGTTAGAATTCTCATGTTGTTTTTATTTCTTTTTTTTTTTTGGAAAAATATACTAAGAATTTTAAGCTCTTTTCCCCCTTTAAAATAAATATTTTGATACCATATCTTCTAACGAAAATAAAATAACGATTATATTATGTAGAACAAATTATATATCATGTGTTAAATCGTTATTGATTTGGGGGAAAGGGTGAATGCATTAGCGTGTAAGGTGGTGGAAAAAATTTATAAGA
This sequence comes from Primulina huaijiensis, assembly GCF_012295235.1. NCBI lineage: Eukaryota > Viridiplantae > Streptophyta > Magnoliopsida > Lamiales > Gesneriaceae > Primulina > Primulina huaijiensis. Next base: position 20,935,750 of record NC_133314.1, read on the forward strand.
GATCGTAAATACTCCATAATTCTTAAATTATCAGTTATCACAATAAAGAATCAGCAATTCAAAGGTACTATATATATTTTTTAATATCAACATTTTATATAGATGGCATGTGGCAATTAAAAAGTCAATTACTTGATTATTTAATAAATTAAAATGAATGTATATCCAAACTAAATAAAATTAATTTATCATTTCATTTTCTATCAATGTCCGTCTTCATTTGACCAAGGGAACAAAATTTGGTTTTTTACACAGCACAACCACGTAAACTCTAATTATGGAGAATATTAAAAAAAGATAATAAAAATGTCAATCACACACGTGTGCGTTTTCCCACGTGTAAACATGCCTGTGGTGCATGTTGTACCCGATCCGTTGCCCCCACATCACATCAATTCCCGATTTTGCAACTTGCCCTTTAAATCTCTCTAAACCGGTGTCTTGTTATATTCATTCATCACCTGAGTACTAGCTCCGGCCCCCTTATTCCTGTGTTACATTTTCGTTACAGATTTCAAGAACACTTACTTTGTGAAGTGATGGCGGGTGGAGGATTGGCCACCTCGGCGGCCGGGGAGAAAGAGTTTGAGGCGAAGATCACCCCTATAGTAATCATCTCGTGTATCATGGCCGCTACTGGAGGTCTCATGTTTGGCTATGATGTTGGTGTTTCGGGTAAGCAGTTTAGTTTTACTTTATTATAATGAAGTTAATTTGTACCACAACAAGCTAAGAACAAAATACTTGTCATTGAACTGAAAAGCAAAAATTTGTCATGAATACTGCAGGTGGGGTAACATCGATGGACGATTTCTTGAAGAAATTCTTCCCTTCAGTATACGAGAAGACGCAAGATCCGGGGCTAAACAGCAACTACTGCAAATATGACGATCAAGGACTTCAGCTATTCACATCTTCCCTCTATCTTGCTGGCCTAACCGCAACTTTCTTTGCTTCATACACAACAAGAAAGCTGGGTCGCAGGTTAACTATGTTGATTGCTGGTTTCTTCTTCATTGTTGGAGTCGTGCTTAATGCCTCCGCACAAGACCTTGTTATGCTCATTCTGGGCAGGGTTTTGCTTGGTTGTGGGGTCGGCTTCGCGAATCAGGTAATATATATATATATCATCTCATGCTTACATAAATACTTATTCATCCAATTAGAGATATATGTCATTTCGTATAGGTGTATATATAGGTTTAATCTCATGTGGTTATCCACACATGATAACCACACGAGATTAAACCTATTATACAGTACCTATACGAAATGACATACATCTCTAATTGGATGAATATATATATATATATACATATATATATATATATGTGTGTGTGTGTGTGTGTGTGTGTGTGTGTGTGTGTGTGACATATATAATTGTCATGGAACAAAGTCGGTAAAACTCTGAAAATAAAATTGATCCCGGCCGGTTGTAATTGATTTAGACGCAACGAAATTGATAGAATGATATGACAAAATCCATATTAATGTTTGAATGATAGTAATCCACTTAAATCGTTCTCGAAAATTAATTAAATTTTATGTAACATTAATTTAATTTATAAAGTATAGTTAGCTCTCCCTATCTTTTTACATATCAGCTAGTCATACACATCCCATTGATAAAATTTTACAAATCATGGTCACATGTACAACTTAATGTGAATTAAACATAGGGCAAAGAAAATATATGAATTGTTTAATCATTCCTAGCTAACTTGTGGGCCTAAAAAATACATGAATTTTTTGGTTATTTATTTACAGGCAGTTCCTGTGTTCCTATCGGAGATAGCGCCAACCAGGATACGTGGAGGACTTAACATTTTATTCCAACTCAATGTCACTCTCGGGATTCTCTTTGCCAACCTTATCAATTATGGAACTTCCAAGCAAGTCTCTTTATTCTTCAGTCTTTATCACTCGGTTATTATTTTATTTTACTTTTTTTTTCCGATTTTTGGTTAAGATGCATGAATTATAATATGGGTTTTATATGTAGAACTTAACATTTGTTTGAATTTAGATCTAATTAATTTGAAAGGATTAATGGAACTTAACATGAAAATTTCTTGTTTTTTAAGTACTAAATTTAACTCTTTTAACTTTCTTGAATTTTTGTACTGATTTGGACGGTGACGGTATTATGCTCATGGTACGTAAAATAAATGTATTATATCCCTGTGTCGATCGAAGTTGCAAATTTTTAGTAACTTTAATTACTTCTTGTTTGTTTTCCCTTGCGTTAATGACAGAATCAAGGGATGGGGCTGGCGTCTGTCACTTGGCTTGGCCGGGGTTCCTGCTGGGCTGCTGACTGTAGGCTCACTCCTCGTTGTCGATACGCCCAATAGCTTGATCGAGCGTGGCCGTTTAGACGAAGGTAAAGCTGTGCTCAAACGAATCCGAGGTGTGGAAAACGTTGAGCCAGAGTTCATGGAGCTCGTGGAGGCGAGCCGAATCGCCAAGGAAGTGAAACATCCTTTCAGAAATCTCCTCATGAGAAGAAACAGGCCTCCTTTGGTCATCGCTGTTGCCTTACAGGCGAGTTGATTTTTTATTTTGTGTGCTGTCCACTCAAAATTCTAGTTGAATATCATCACCTTGTTGAGTTTGTCCCTACTTTGAAGATATGAAAATGATTCGTTCTAGCTGCAGATTTTTCAGCAATTTACGGGAATCAACGCGATCATGTTCTACGCTCCTGTTCTTTTCGATACAGTTGGATTCGGAAGCGATGCTGCATTGTACTCGGCTGTGATTACTGGTGCAGTCAATGTAGCATCGACTGTTGTATCTATTTACTCGGTTGATAAATTAGGAAGGAGAATGCTCTTACTCGAAGCTGGAATTCAGATGTTCTTGTCACAGACAATCGTTGCCATTATTCTAGGCATCAAAGTTAAAGATCATTCGAATAACCTTGGACATGGTTACGCAATTTTCGTCGTGGTCTTGGTTTGTACGTTTGTTTCTGCCTTCGCGTGGTCGTGGGGTCCCCTCGGATGGCTTATTCCCAGTGAGACGTTTCCGCTTGAGACGCGTTCAGCAGGACAGAGTGTGACAGTATGTATCAATTTGCTCTTCACGTTCGTGATTGCTCAAGCCTTTTTGTCGATGCTGTGCCACTTCAAGTTTGGGATATTCTTGTTTTTCTCGAGTTGGGTTCTGGTGATGTCGGTTTTCGTGCTCCTCTTGGTGCCGGAGACGAAGAATGTGCCGATTGAGGAGATGAAGGAGAGGGTGTGGAACAAACATTGGTTTTGGAAGAGGTTTATGGATGACTATGATCACACTGTTAATGACGAAAAGAATTATCGTGAAACCATTTATCAGTTCATCAAGAAGCTGAAGAATAAATGTGGCATGAATTGTTCATTTAATCTTGATTGTTAAGATCAAATAGAAATAAGGAGGATAGGACGATATCAGGGAATAAATTTGTACCATTGAATTTATAGTAATTGTTTTTCAAACAAACACAATCCCAATTGATCGTGGTTTTTTCCGTTCACTTTCGTTTTCCCAAACAATTCTCACGGTCACGCCTCGAACCCAAGTCCGCGCAATCACGTAAATGTACTCCTTTAAACAACTACGGCCTCGCTTTATGAAAATGTTTGTTCATCATTTAAAATAACACAAGTTTCTAAAATCTTTTCACCTTCTTGCAATTGATTATTTTAAACCTTGTTTTGGAACATGGGATTATCTTATCTTAATGGCAATCCATCTAATCCACATGACACTACTAGCTCATATTTCATGTTCTTACTCGATTTAAGGAAATCCAGAATAATAAATACTTAAATATTGGTTGTTTGATAGATTAATTATCATATATAATACGTAGATAATTATTATTTCACGCAAGATGTCTATGTTTTTTTTGTCTTTAATGGCATATGATTGAGATTATTAAAATATCTAGGAGGATATAAAAGATTCCTTGGCCATAAATCTTATGATTTAAACAATAACAATCAAGAACCGATCTTGGATCATATGCTATAATTTATCGTATAGTCTAAGACGTACGTACAGTTCCCATATAATAAATTATGTTCTACAGCCTAAATTCACGGTGTCAACTGTGAAATGAAACTAAAAAAATCCAGAAATTTGGGTTGGCTCGAGGAACTTCGACCTAATTAATCTATATCTATATACCTATAAAAGTATGGATGATGGGCAAAGTTTTCCAATTGTGATTTTACTACATTGTCCAAAAACTATGCATTGCTTGTATTAATTGCATGGGCATTGGTAGAACAAGTATATAAAATTTAGGGACATAGAAAAAATATTACAAGAATATATTTTTTAATTTTAAAAAATCATTAAAAATATTAAAAGAATATATATTTAACTTTTATACTTATAAAAGTATAAAAAGAATAAGTTATTCATTGTAAATTTTCTACTAACCCCTTAAATTGAATGTTGTTAGATTTGCATGGAAATTTTCTACACAATTTATGGGAAATCTATGTATTAAAAATGAATATATGTTTGATAATAAAAATATTTTTTTTATCTATATATCTATAAAAGTGTAGATCATTGGCTATGTTTTGCCAATTGTCAAAAAATAAAAATGACCACCTGATCAATATAAATCCAAAAATTCAATAAAGATATATATGTAATTTCTAATTGTTGTAAGAGACTAAGCGTAAAAATGAAATATCAAATTTTTTTATTTATTCCATCTAATATATAATTATTTAGTAGCCTAATTATTCCACATAATATATAATTAATAGTCTAACAAATGCTAATGAATTATCACAACAATATATATTGATTGTAGTAACTTATATCACTTCAAGAATAAAATGTAACTCCTATATTAAATTTCTCAAATAATCCATCTTTATACTACCTTTAAATATTTTATCCTTTTAATTTTCTCTCTACATGTTCTTTTATGATTTTAAAGCAATTTTTTAATTATATTTTAGTGTAATTTCTAATTAAGTAATAAATTATAGTATCACAAGAAGATATAAGAAAAAAAATAATTATATATGCAATAGTACAATAACATGATAAGTATATAATAATATAATAATATGAAATTTAATACTAAAATATTTTATTATTTTTTAACTAATAATTGAAAATAAATAATTTAATAAATTATTTAGTAGAATTTATATCAATAATTATGAATCTTAATATATTAATAATATCATAAAATATGAATCTCATATAAAAATTCAGAGAATTAGCTATAATAAGAAAGTTAAAGATTTTAGTAGAACTTTTTTTAGAAAAAATTATATATCAGACAAATTTGTAAATTCAATAAATAAAATTTGGTAGTATTGAAAACATCTATCAAGAATGTTTAAGATTTAGGCGTTAAGGGTTTAAAGAAAGACTATGGACACGAATTGTATTTTGAGAAAAAAAAATTAATATATTTAAACACAAGAATTGAAAATAAAGTTAAGAAATACTCCATTCACCCCTTCTAAGGATGACAATGGGCCGGGGCGGATTTGGAGATGGGGATATTAATCTCATATCTGTCGCGAACTACTTCGGAGATTTTAAAAAATATCCAAACTCGAACCGAACCCAAAAAATCGGGGATCTCATCCACGTTCCAAGTTTTCCCTGCGGGGCCCGAATCTGTGGGAAAAGTTGTCATCCCTAACCTCTTCTATGCTCAAGATATATTTGCTTAAAATATTGAACTAAGAAACCTTCATTTCCAACAATTTTATTAAATGAAGATTCATTTCTTTAAATTAATAATTGAAATATCACTATTCTATTTCAGAAAAGGGTCAAAAATACCACCACTCTAAATTAATCTTCAGTGTCATGTATCATCATAATCATTATCCCATCATTTTTTTAGAATTAAATTTGCTAAGGTTCGAAGCTATTAACAGAAAATTTGAATTCATTTTCATTGTATATTTCCTCTATTTCAATATTTCCCGTTAATTCATACTTAATTTCGATTTATTTCAACTTACCTCGAGGGTATTATGCTCAAAATAAATAATATGTATAATTGAAATTAAAAAAATAATTTACAATATTTACGTGGTTATAATTTAAAAAATAACTTAAAATGAAATTTGTTGTCACATGTTCTTAGTTATTCCAAAATTATAAGTAAGTACTATTTTAGATTTTTAATGTGTAATTTTTTAACTTTAGAACCATATTTATCAATTAATTGATGTAATAAGTAGATAAATATCAACATCATATACTAAAATATTTTCTTCCACTCTTATATTGCGTAATTAATTAAAATACATTCATATAATTCTATTTACACTTTTATATTGCTTAATCAATTCAAATCATTTCATATCATTGTATTTGTATTGTTATGTTAGTTCAATTTAGTACTTAATTTGACAAATCATTATTCCAAATTCTTATAATTTGTTTTGATTTATTTTTTCCCGAACGAAATGTTGTTTGATGTATTGGATGATCAATATGTAAAGAGTAAAAAATATTTTTATTATTAATTTAATTTTTAGTTATTTAGAATATGAGCTCACGTGCTTTTATGCTAGTTAATTAAAGTGTGTGTATGTGTGTTTTTTTTTCCGATTTATATAGTTTTTATTTTTATGAGTGTCCGAGTTGATGAAATATATGATCGTTTCAAAAATGATTCTGATTTCAGTTATTCCAACCAATATTTTTTCTGATTAGCATGTTGCAGATATACTCAATATGATTTATCTGATTAACGTGATTTTAATTCCATGTATTTTAAATAAATAATAATAATTGAAATTAATGATTTAAAATTAAAAATATAGCTTAATGATTTAAAATTAAAACTACCTATTATTATATTTGAAAAAGATTTGCTGTCACTTGTTATATTGATTGCACAGGATAAGCTATTTAGCTTAGCTGACACGAGTCCTCTATATCTATTTGTATTTTTTTTAAGAAAATACTATAATTTTATAATTTCAAATATATTTTGTAGTTTTATTTTAGTTTGTTTTGTGAAAGTGTCGGTTGTTGTCTTGTCCATTTAAAAATGAAATACTAAACATACGTACGTATTGGCAGTATGGCCCTCATTATCCCAAGCGGGCCATTTCTGGGTTTGGTGTGACATGCTGAAATTGTCTAAAACAAAATAAATGGCCCAAAAGCATTCAATATTTGATTGATTTATTTTTATTAAAAAAAGAGTAAGTCTCATTTTTATTAAAAAAAGAGCAGATATGTTGTGAAACTGTCTCACGAATCTTTATTTGTGAGACGAGTCAACCCTACCAATATTCACAATAAAAAAATAATATTTTTAGCATAAAAAGTAATATTTTTTCATGGTTCACAATAAAAAGTAATACTCTTAGCATAAAAAATAATATTTTTTCATGGATGATCCAAATAAGAGATCAGTCTCACAAAATACGATCCGCGAGACTGTCTCACACAGGTTTTTGTCTTTAAAAAATTATTCACTTTTTTAATGAATTTTAATCCCGTTCCATATATCCAATTTAAATAATTTAATCTAAATATAATCCAATAGTTCTTTAAAAAAAAAAACAGCGTAGTTACAAAGCCGGTGAAAAAACTTATTCTTTTTCATAAGATAAAGACCGAACATTAAACTAGATGTAGAGTGAAGCTGAACTTGAGCTTAAATTAATTATATTTTTTTAGTTTAGAGCCAATTTCGATTCGATTTATTTACCTCTTTTGAAAATAGTTTCCCTCCTCTATAATTTATAAATATATATATTTTTTTTGAATTTTTTAATATGTGATTTCGATGTCGTACCACAATTTGATTAAGTGAGGGATAATTATTATTTTTTTTAAAACAAAATTGATTTGGTTGGAATAATCTTGGATTTGTATTAGCTGATGGAGGACTAGTGGATGAAGTTATCCCTCGGGTCGTCACACATTAATGTGAGAAGGGGTCGACCAATCAAGATTTTTTGGCTTTAAATTAATTAACAATAAAGAGGCCTTGATTTCTGTGGTAGATGTTGCATGCCACAAGTTATTTGTACTTGGTGAACAAATATTTTTTGGAGTTGGTCGGTCCACCCACACCAGACGCAGTGTATGTAGGAAACCCTACAGCAAGTAAATTATTTGAATCCATTTTTGTTCTATTGTCTCAAAATTTTTAATTGTTCGTGTCGAATAACATAATCCAATTGATATTAAACAAGAAATTCGGCTAATTAACCTACATTTTAACTCATCCAACAACGCATACAAAATAAATTTTCTCAAATCTGTCTTCGAGAGGATGTCAAAGTTTACGTAGTATGTTAACCAATAGTCATCTGTTTGAATTTTTCTATATATCGACACTTTTTTGAGCGTGCGAACATATTGCACGTGATTTGCTCAGTGTGTTTTACTTGCTAGCATAGTTTGCACTACCTCAGAAGTTTATACAGTGTGCGTCGACGAAGAGTGATCCATGTGGGTTCCTTCATTGTAAAAAAACAAAAAAAAAACTCCAATCCAATGTGGTTGGTTTTTTTGCCCAAAAAAAAATATGGAGTCTGAATTTAAATAAACGAGAATAACCGAGTAGTAATGAATTAATTTATTGAATATAATATTCTAAATTAAATGCCCAGAAATAGCTTGATATGCTAATAGTAGCAAAAACAATTTTTTTTCTAAAAAAAACATATCACGTGACTATAAATGACAGCCATGCACCAATAAGTGACTCTATCATAAAATATTATAGCCCCCACAACATACAGTGAATACCGGCCCGGCCCGGATTTTTTTTTTTTTAAAAAAAATTCTGGATAAAATATCAAACTTCACTTAGAAAACAAAAAAGTTAATTGAAATTTCCCTCATTAATTTAAAAAAAGAGATGGGTGCTATATATGTTTAGGTTTTAAATTGAATAGTGCCAGCACATGAGTATGACAAGTTGACTTAAAATGTATTCATTTGCAAGGACTTTTATATTTTACTCGAGTTCAAATAAACTTTTATCTCTCTGATCATGACTTATATATCTATATATATATATATATAATTATAAATTTATGAACTCAAATTGAGCTATAAGATTTTTACTTTTTTTTTAAAAAATTCTAGTTCTATATTTTAGAATATACCTAATCTTACATTTAATTTATTTAATAAATTACAAAATATAACATAATTACATTTTTACATTTTTTTTTATTATCTATTACCCAAAGGAAAAAATATCATCCTAAGCGTAACTTTTAAGTGTATATCTAGTATGACTACTTTTTTTTTATAGCCTAATTCAAGTTTTAGCTAATAAAATTCAAAGGATGGACATGTCCTACTTGTAATCATCCATGTTTTCCTCTACTTTCTTTCTTTTCATTTACAAATCTATTCACCGAGGAAAATCCCTAGTAACCGTGCATTTTTATAGTAACTTGTCTCGGCTTCTTCTCCTTCCCCCAACATATGATTTTAGTTTTCTCGTTTTCTTCATACGTTCATTAAATGCAACGTTCTTGTCCTAATAATTGTAACCAAGTCGATTGGTGGATCTTCAAGAAAAAAACCTTAAACACCTTCCCAGTCGTATTAATTATGTTTTATTTTTAACATTTAAGCTGGAATTGTTGTGCCGTGACCTGATAATTGTAGCAATCGAAACATGACTTTTATACTACAACATGATTTAAAAGATTTGAGTTGCACTGTCACCACGACCTATAGAGCTTTTTGTAAAACGACGAGTACGTGTTTGATCTCATAAAAGATTTGAGTTGCATTGTCACCATCATCTATATAACTTTTTAGTAAAAAACGAGCGTTTGATCTTACAATTAATATTAGAGTTACAATTAATATTAGAGTTAATGTCAGCACACGTTCGATTTCTTTAGATTAGAAAGAATATAATTATTATGAGAAGTATTATTAAGATGTAATAATTATCTATGTTTTCGATTATTAAAATATTTAAATTATACGATTATCCAAATGTGTATTTTTTTTAAACGAGGTTCAATCGTCACGCATTTATTAATCAATGTGTATGGTACGGCTGTGTGGAGTGATCTGTCGGTGATGTTAATTTAAAACGTACGTTACAATCATGTGAAATGATACCGTGATGTTCGAGAATATCAGAACATGGTCGTGTCAAAAAGACAAACTTTATGTTGTTAAAATGGTAGTCTTCATGTTATATAGCAGGTGACATCAAATTGTACAAAAATGTAATAATGTTTGGATTTAATCACTTAAAATCAAACGTTAAGGCGGAACATACAATTTTTGTACACCGAAAACCGAGTTTAGATAAAATGCATAAAAAATTCAAAGTGAAAATATGAATAATACTTTTGTACCCATTCAGACAACATAGAATAAGTGAGTTGAAATGATAATATTACAAACTGTCAAAATGAGAGCTGTGTCTAAATACATAAAATAAGTTGATTGAATCGATAATTTTGCCACGAACATTAGGAACCGGGTTCGTTCCAATGAATTTTACCAACTCTAGTGGGAGGCAAACTTTAAAAATGAAAAAAAGTAGTTCATTTACGATAACCACAAATGGGCCTCGAATTCTACAAAAGTGGTCGGGAAGGACAAGAATATCTGTGCAAAACTCTAGGCCATTATATGTATTCGCTAGCTAGTAATTATAAATTCAGCCAAAAATAGATATCGAAATTTCATCTAAATAAAAGTTATATTATATACTTTTTTATAAATAAAATTTATAGTACCATCTTAATTTCCCTTTAGTTTTAAATTTCTATTTTCTTTAATATTTTCCAACTAAAAATTATGTTGCTAATTTCCATTCCCATTCGAGTACTTCAACTAGATATCAATATCAACAAGCAATGCTTGTTTGTGCATTGATTATTAATTAGCTATAACATACTAAGTAAAAACATGATTTAGTTAATAATGTTTTTATAAATCTTTCTCCGATCTCTTGTTCACGCCATCCGTTAATTGAATACATATAATTATCAAATTTGTTGGAATGAGTACAATTCATTTCTCATGACTTGCATTAAGTAACGACTATGCTACTCCATGAGTAATACTCTTTTGAACGATCATATGAAAAACCCGCCCTGTATTTTGATAAATCCTCTACTTTACTTTGATAGGAATAAAACATTCTTTAATATTACTTTAATTACCCCAAACAGGCCCCAGCCATATTTCATGCTTTTTCGGATCCTTTCTCCCCGGGTTTGCAGGTTCTTTTCAAATTGTGCCCCGCATTAAACTTTCTTCATTTTGGTTTAGGCAAAAACTTGTGTGAGACGATCTCACGAGTCGTATTTTGTGCTAAGAGTATTACTTTTTTTGTGAATATTGGTAGGGTTGATTCGTCTTACAGATAAAGATTCGTGAGACTGTGTCACAAGATACCTACTCTTTTATTTATTACTTCTTTCTGTTTTCTCATTGTTTTTCTGGAGTTTAACTTAATTAACTTATTTATGGGCAGTGATTTGTAATATAAAATTTGTTTAATTACGTTTTAAACAAAGTTTATACCTACATTACTGCTAATACAACTAATGAATAGCCTCAGATTCTCTCTAATCTAAGGTTTTTTTTAAAAAAAATGTTATTGTTACAGCACATATACAATTTTGTATAGTTTAGGGGGGAAAGAATTTATTCAATGGGTGCTTAGCTGCCAAAGAGCATATATAACAGTTCTCATAATCTCAACGCAGGATTTTCAATAATCGACATTGGACAGACACTATGCATGCCTTTTCATTCCTATATTTTATCTTCTAACTTTTATATATATAAATACATTATTATACATGATATTTCTTAAATGGAAATTAAATTAAAATTAATACAAGTAATTCCTGTGAGAAGTGAACAACACGATTTGACAAAAAAATGACAGAAATGTTTGAAGGGTTTTTGTGTCAAATTACGTGACAAATATTAATCTGCGTGTGTTTTTGAATTTAATTTGAGAAAATGAACTGTTTCACATGGCATGTATTAGTTTCATGTGGTCACATGCGGCAAAGGACTTCTCCCATGTTATTATGATCATCAATGTGCAATGAAAGTCAGAGCAGACCATGTCTAATTATTCATTTGCCACTCAGAAAATATATTTTAACATTTTTTCTTATGATTATATAAACATGAAAGATCTTAATCAAAGTCTCATTGAAAAATGTTTGAATAGGGATTCAATATTGCACCAGGCATTGTTGAGTTATATATATACACACACACACACACACCCCCACACACACAATGAATAAATAATGGTCACTCATTCAACCATAATATATGGATGGATGACTGACAATGATCATTCACCCAGTACACGTATCATATACTGAGTTGATGAAGACACTATCAATACGAATAGCATTTACCAAGTCATCGAGGAGTCACATAATATCACCTATCAACAACATTAATATGCTTTCAGGTGCCGAGAATTTTGATTAATCAATGAAATGTCAAACGTTACCATCCTCGACATTTACGATACTACGAATCAAGTGCCAACAGTTGGATAGATGGTTGATTAGCATAAACTTGTCCAAATATACATTTCCAGACAAAGACCAAATAAAAGTTTGCTCCAAATACCAATGCACGCACATGAAATTCCTAACTCAAACGGAGGGAGCGGGCAGACTTGCACATAATATATTAATGGTGGGTGTGGCTTTAATCGCCTCGGTGTCGTGTATGTTATCAAACAACAGTTGCAGGACCCACGCCTCTCAAATTCTACTGTATAAATTGTTGGATCTCGATTTTCTACGTGCCCAAACGCAGCGGAAGTTAAAATTTTTATTTTATTTTGAAAACAAAATAATTCTTTTGGACACTCGTATGGTTTTCAGGAATTAAACATGCATAGGATGTTTATAGAATTATACCTTTGTGAATTAAATTACTGGACTCCAACTAATCCGGTATAAACGGATTAGCTCTTGTTGATTCCCTACGAACTTTCTTCGATGAAATCCTCCTATCAAGTCCACGACTGGATGGTATGTTCCTCTTCCAAATTGCACTAGAAAATTTGGAAGAGATTTTACGTTGGAGACTAAAACGAGAGGCGGCTCAACCTTGGAAAGAAAAAACCAAAGAGGCCAATTTTTTTTCTTTTTGAAAGTGGGAGACGTAAATCATGTGGTGGGGTGGGCTAGGGTTTTGTAATCAACATGTATTATTTATAATTAAATAATAGCCTAATGACATAATTAACATTAATGGGCTTGATTTAATTAATTGGGCTAGTCCAACTAGTTTAATTAATTTAATCAAAGCCTATTAAAACTTTAATTATTTATTATGATGGACTTGTACTCTTACAAGCCCATTAAACATACCCACCTTATTTAATTTATTAATAAATAAACTCAACTTTTGAGCTTAATAAATTAAATACATTATAAATTCAACATTTGAATTTATTATTTAAATTATAAATTCAACTCATTGAATTTTTATCACTTCCAAAATTTAATATTTAATAAACCCAACATTTGAGTTTAATAAATCATATTCTCAAATTTTATAAATTCAACTACTTGAATTTATTCTCTCAAAATTTAATTATCATAAATTCAACTCCTTGAATTTACTATATAATATAAATTCAACTTCTTGAATTTATTCTCTCAACGGGAACAAACAATCCAGTACTTGTGTGACCCTCAATGGTTCAGGGATACAGCTAGCCGTGGGTTCACAACTCTTTGTGATTCAGGACATAATCCTTTATTCGGGCTTACCCTATTTAGCCCCATTCTTTTCATCAACACCTTGATTAAGAATGTCAGAACTCATTTCTGATTGCACCCATCGGATCATGGTAAGAGCGTCTAGTAGCATCGCCCCATGATCCCCTAGGTATCACTGATAGTGCCTGCAAGAACCAGTCGATTATGATTAACGTACAGTACGGTCCCTTCATCTCATATATCCCGATCGAATCTGCAACCATTGGTTCATCGAGGGTTGCATATTAATTCGATAACTATGTGATAACTATAACAGTGGCATCGCGTGTACTATTGGAGAACTCCTTCTTCAACGTACATCTCATACTCTGGCCAGAGATTCCATGCACTATTATTACATTAGATCACATAGGATATCCACACCCGTAGGTGAGCGGTGAATCCCCGACTACAATGCACTGGCTCCTATATGTGTCGCAACTATACCCAACCTCGCCACCTGATGACTCTCCTGGAGTCGGTAAACGAGTCAAAGCACAGCCCTAGCATATAGAGCCTCAGTGTTGTCCCGGGTCGTAAGGACTAATGGTGTACAATCATAACCACGGACTTATCCTCTCGATGAATGATAACCACTTGGAAAGTCCGAGGGAGGGTTGTTCGGTATAATCATCATATGACTACCCATCTGTATGTTTGGACATCTCTATGCCCTTACCAAGAAACGCAGTACACAACATCACAGATGCTAGTCTCGAGCTCAAGCGACCTTTATCCACGTTTTAGGCGGCTGAATCGACTAGGAACGAATTTAGATCATACAGTGTTTACAAATGAGTTTCAACATCGAATTACGATTCATTTGTATTAAAGTATAATCAAGGTCTTTATCTATGTTTGAAATCATGGGTATACAGATAAAGAAATAACAAACCATGAAATAATGAATTATATTAAAATAAAGATTGTTCTTTACAACTGAGTCAATAAAATCCCAAGTCAACAGTTGACTTGCAGGGCATCTACTCTAACAATCTCCCACTTGCCCTAGAGCCAACTACCCATAAACTTTAATCCCATTGCTTCGCGATGCTTCTCAAACAATGGTCCTGGCAAGGGCTTCGTAAGTGGATCGGCAACGTTATCTGCAGAGGGGACTCTTTGGACTGATATGTCTCCCCTTCCCACAATTTCCCGGATGATGTGGAATTTCCTCAGTACATGTTTGGATCGCTGATGAGACCTTGGTTCCTTTGCTTGCGCAACGGCACCAGTGTTGTCGCAGTACACCGGGACTGGATCAACTCCGTTAGGAATAACGCCCAACTCTTGGACAAAATTCCTCATCCAAACTGCCT
>NC_133314.1:20955330-20996179 GCF_012295235.1 Primulina huaijiensis
GACTTATCCTCTCGATGAATGATAACCACTTGGAAAGTCCGAGGGAGGGTTGTTCGGTATAATCATCATATGACTACCCATCTGTATGTTTGGACATCTCTATGCCCTTACCAAGAAACGCAGTACACAACATCACAGATGCTAGTCTCGAGCTCAAGCGACCTTTATCCACGTTTTAGGCGGCTGAATCGACTAGGAACGAATTTAGATCATACAGTGTTTACAAATGAGTTTCAACATCGAATTACGATTCATTTGTATTAAAGTATAATCAAGGTCTTTATCTATGTTTGAAATCATGGGTATACAGATAAAGAAATAACAAACCATGAAATAATGAATTATATTAAAATAAAGATTGTTCTTTACAACTGAGTCAATAAAATCTCTAGTCAACAGTTGACTTGCAGGACATCTACTCTAACATAAATAACCTGCAGTAACATTGCACCTTCGCATCGAGAACCTTCCTCAAGTTGCGGACATCCCCTCACGTTAAGCTATAATAACATTTTTTTTTTTTTTTGCTTCTTCTTCCCATTCAAGATGTGCCTCAAAATTTTGTTCGCCAAACCAAAAAGAAACCATCTTTGCATCTGATCCAATGTTGTAATAATTATGTATTGGGTCACCCATCACGTAAATTTTTCTGCTACGCGAAACAAAGCAAGCTGCGTCGCAACAATGTTGCATAACCACGGACATAGCTAGAGATATGGATAGGATGTCCACACGTACTAGGAACAAAATATTTCAGAGTATAAAATACGATATGAAAGGATTCAACTATTTCATACACACATGAACACACACAGTTATGAAAATTACAATGCATATACATATTGATAGTTGAAATCGAGCAGATTTAAGTATAATTTATATATCGCTAGCTCCATTCATGGCAGTATAAAATGTAATCTTGTCTTTTTCAACGGATATAATTAAATTATATGTTCTTACTTTTTGATTCATATCCTTGGTACCTTTCAAAATAGCCGTTGTGTGTGTGTGTGTGTGTGTGTACATATATATATATATATATATTTGCCTTTCTTCACTAAATTTTGCGTAATATTATATTGATATTTGACAGATATATCAATCATGCTGCTGCTTCAAGTATCATTGTCCAAAAATATTCGACACAACAAAAAAACAATTTTAAAAGTATATCTAAGTGGTCACTCCGTGTAACCAACTCTCCCCCTATGTTTTAATATTACAACATGTTCAATTGATAATCTGAATTATATTCAAATTAAATAAAGATATGCAGGATCCATCGGACGATCAATTGAACATGTTCTACAAAAATATACGTAGAATATTGTTACTCCAGATATTGCAGCACATGCTCAATCGTTTAATACATGATAAATTTCGAGACATGGACACAAAAAATTACTGCATTTATAACCAACACTTTTCGGTATCATTGGTGACAATGTGGAAGTATTTTTGTCTTTTTTTATCTTCCAAGGTGTCCATGTGCTGTCCCCAGACTCCATCAACAACCTTAGATCAACTTGTTTCATATTCACCAGACCACCTAGCTTTTAATATTACCAGCCGTCCGAAAACATTACCTCGCCAAATATTAAACCTAGATAAAAAAAAATATAATCTTGTCAACAATGTAATCAAACCGTAAAAAGCATGCTTCGTCCCTCTATAAAGCACACCTAAATTTCGTGGCTCAAAGTTCATGCATTAATGATATAACTCACCAAACCAAACTCTCCAACTTCCATCACAAATGGAATCCCTTCAGTCCACCTCAAAATGCGTCGAACCAAGCTTTAGCCCCGGCTCGAGCCCCAGGATTTCTTTCTCGGCCGAGTTTCTTGATGAAAACAACTTCATCTCCATATGTCCAAACCCTCGGTCGGAAAAAGAAATGGCCGAGAGGGCTTCGCGCAACGTGGAATTCGAGTTTCTTTCTGGAAAATTAACCAGCATGATCACAGCGGATGAACTGTTCAGTGAAGGTAAGTTGCTTCCATTCTGGCAAATGCATCATGTCGAAAAACTCAACAAGGTCAGCCTCAAAATGATAAATATTGAGGAAACGCCGGGAGAAAGCGAGAAAAATAACAAGGGAGGGAGCAGAATCAACTGGTTTCTTGACGATGATCCCTCCCCTAGACCACCTAAATGTACTGTTCTGTGGAAGGAGTTACTGAGGCTGAAAAAACAACGTGCCTCGACTCTAACCCCGTCTTCGTCTTCTTTCACGAACTCAGCAGCCGAAATTCCATCAGCGGATCACGAGAAAAAAGAAGGGGTATGGAATAAAGAAAAGGTAGTGAAGAGAATCAAGAAAGGCCTTGAAAGAACGAGATCAGCTAATATAAGAATAAGGCCTGTGATTAATGTGCCTATTTGCAACCAAGGCAAGAACACTGCACTGCCTCAACTGTTTTCTTCAAGAAAAGGAAAACTAATAGAGAGGTAAAAGATATTGAGGTGATCATCATGATGTAGAGATGTTGTATTTGCTACTTCAGTATGATTCTTCCCCCTTTCTTCCTCATTTTTTTGGGTGTTTTTAATTTATCCGCTGAATTATGCATCGTGAATGCTATTTATATATTTTTTTCGGGGAGGTTTTCATGTATCGCAACGAATTTCCAATACTTTGACATGATTTACAAGTATCTAGCTCGTGGTTTAGCAAGAAGAAGACAGGAAACATGATCCATATATATTTGAATTTTCAGAGTTTCTCTTTCGATAAATTAAATGTTTAAAAATTCTCAAACGGGCCTGGAAAAGTGGATGATTGACGAACTTTACTTCATGCTTAACAAATTAGTAGAATATTTTATTTGATGCTAAAAATAAACAAAAGTACGGAACAGTTCATATGCAACCTGCATCAGGCAACGGAGTTCAGATAAAATATATATATAATCTATAAACAAATAATTACAAATATATAATTGGTGTAAAAAGATGTGGGGAAATAAAAACATTCGATTCATTAAATTTTTAAAATTGATAAAATATATTGCTCGGTAAATTTTTAAAAAATCCTATTTAAAAATTTTCTGTCTCGATGATTAAAAAAATATACATATAAAAGATATTAAATTAGAAGAACCAAAAAAAATAAATAAATAAAAACTAAGAATCAATTTGTGTAAAAAAAATAAAAATACGTGTAATGGCTTGAAAATAAAAACACAAAACATTTAAAAACCGGACAATAGTATTTACAATTAAATATTTATTAATTACATTCCATATCATATATAAAATTTATTCATAAAAACGAGCAAGGGTATCTCGCAAAAAATCAGTGTAAACAAGAAATATATATGTTTCAGCTTTCCCACCACACAAACTCAAAAGTACTTGGCAAGCTAACAATTAATCCAGTGGTCAGCAATGAATAAAGAAAGGCATGCATGCAGTAACTGCGATCGATGACCCTTGAGATTTTGGATATTAAAATTAAAGCTGTTACTGCACTTTCCTCGTGACCTATAGTGTTGTTTCCAGCAAGATTCATGACATGTTTCATGGAAATAAATGCACCCTAACTCCAAATGGATGAACAAGCAATGTGCAGGTAGATTTAAATATTTTTATAGAATTAACCCATTAATTTCTGGTTGAGGTGGTGGACGTCGAAAAGTGAGTAAATGGTTTCGTGATCTTGGAAAGGCACCAGAACTTTAGCAGACATCACTCCACATTTTTACCCATCTGCACCCACACTATGACTTAAATTACCTGTGCATCACTTTTTCACTTGATATAATACCTAAAGAAATATTTGAAATAAATGTCAAAAAGAATTGAGAACTGAACTTTGTGATAAATAATAAATACATGTGGTTCCATCGACCTACTTCAAGTTTAAAACGAAACTACAAAAAACACTGTTGCAAGATCTCATATACCATTCCAAATGAGCTAAAAAATATACAATAACGTATGATGGGGAAGAAATTGACACTGAAGATATGTTTGTGTTTGCTATCAAAATATATAAAGTAGTGTTGAGACAGCTTCTAAGAAGCATTTTTTAAATTTTAACGGCATGAAAGTGCTTCTGAGTGTCTGTGGATATTAACTTCAACTTCTATAATTTTTATCCAAAAACTAGAAGCAAAAATGTTGCGATTTTTCTTGCTTGTGCCTTTTGCATTTCCAGAATTTTTTTATACATATTTTGTGTATTATACAAATTTTGTAATTTTTTATATTTTTATTCAAGCATTCAAGTTTTAAAAATTAAATTAATTTGGATACAATATTCATAATAAATTAATTCTTATACAATTTTCAAAATGTAATACCAATTATATAAAAATATTGTTAATGATGTGAGTATCAAATTTAGATAATTAAAAGAGATCAAATTTATATAGTTTAAGGATATGATCGTCATTCAACTAAAAATTAAGTTTGAAATCAATTCTCCAAACATTCAAATTTTAGCTTGTATTAACTTTAGATTTCTATTTTCAAACCATCTCTACTTTAGCTTCCCAGTAATTTTAAAATAATCTCTAAAATAATCATTTTAAAATAAGCAAAAGCTCTCCAAAACACTCTCAGAATCAATGTGCACACACCGCTGATGCCAAAAGAGAAAGTGATGCAATTTATCTAATCTAACTACATAAACAATAATATTCACTCGTATTGAATGTAGAAATAGGAAGTAAGAACATGGTTAGAGTGGATGAACAATAATTTTGACTTCCCAGTGCTCCAGGAATTGTATGTGAAGAACTCGACCCTGACATATTCTCGAATCTAAAGTTAGCAGGCCAAAGAGAAGTGGTTTGAATGTTTCCTTCACGATTGGGGCGGTATCAAAAACGGGTTTCCAGAATACCTGAACAACAAAAATTTAATTGAATCACTTCACCATTATATTAAAACAAAGGAAATGTTGGTAAGCTAAACGATTAATAACCTGAGAGTCAAGCCAGCTTTTCCAGCAAGGTTGCTGGGTACTTGGCCGGTCAGATTGTTGTTTTGCAGAAAGCTGCATGTATGTTAGCATGGGTCATTTGCAAAGCTTGTAAGAAATGCCAAATTTCTATTCCAACAAAAGAAATACAGATTGTCCATAATAAATGGAAAGCCTACATACCTGAGCTCTAATATGCCGCACAAGAATCAGCAAGGTATTTTAAAAATATATAATTTTGAAAAAGCTCAAAAAATCTCCCAAGGGCTCTATTTTCTTCTACTAGCTAATGTAACAGTTTTCAAAAGAAAATTGTTCACAAGCATTGCATAAATGATTTAGTAAATTTTCACATAATCACAGACCAGACATGACTTATCTGTCGCCTAACACTGATATTCTGTGTGTAAAGCATTTGCATTTTGACTGAATATATCGAATTTTTATCAACCAATTCATAGCTCTACAGGAAGGTAAAGGAGTAAAATTATAAGTTGAAGTATGTACGCAGCTCATTGAGAACATTACTTAGATTCATTGCTAAAACATTTTCCGATCCCTCATCAGAAATTTTAGTCCCAAAATGCATAAATTATTTTAGAGATCATACACTATGCAAGCCTCATTTGAATCTACGAGGTAAAAAAATAACAGTCAACACAGAAAAATGAGTAGATAAAGCACAACTGCAAGAAACATTAGACTTTCAACTTTACAAAATGCTTCTGAGTAATACTTACACTTCACGTAATCTTGTTAGTGTTCCCAGAGATGCAGGTATCACTCCACTGAGTTGATTGTCTTCCAAATGCCTAGTTGAATGGTTAGTACAAATAAAAAATTAATTTGTAAATATTTTTGAAAAAGACATCGAAACAAGATTGTCCGAATTGATGAAAACCCCAACTGCATTTCGGTTCCTTGTTGCAAACGGAAATCATTAACCACCAAGATCTCATTTTTCATTGATTTATTAACTATCCTCTAAATAATTGGGAGGGCCATTGCTGGAAATTTTAGAATATCCCAACTTACAGAATTTCCAATCCGATCAATGAACTGAGGTCTGGAATAGTCCCTGACAAGCTATTATTTCCAAGCGATCTGTTAATAACAGGAAGCTATCGATGAAATGTTATTCAAACAATTCAACTCATTGAACTCGAAGATTTTGTTTTTCGCTCACATGCTAGCCAATGCTGTCATCCTAAAAATACTTGGAGAAATTGACCCTGAAAGACCCATGCTTGTGAGGTTTCTGAAGACAATAGGGAAAAAAAGGTTAGCTCCTAGAGTCGTTTGCCCAAGATGATTATAGTGTCGTTTTGAGTGCTTCAATGAATGAATGGGTGCAGGAGTTCAAGCACAAATAGCATTGAAGTTCATCTTCCAAAACTTCATTTTTTGCTCACTGGTTTTAATTTTTTCCATAAATGAATATGAACAACGTTTTAGTTTTAAAAACCTGAAAATGTAGTTAAAAAATGTGCACTCCTCAACTCGGCAGTTTCAGCTCTGCCCCTGAAGAAAAATAAATAACAAAGTCCAACTTACAAGGTGGCAACACGAATTCGGGGCCCGTCTGTGCAAGTAACTCCAGTCCACGAATATCTACGGGGTAAACATGGATCACCATTCCAATCAGCCGGAGGGTGTTTGAAGCTATTTCTCAAGTCTATCATAGCAATTACTGAAAGGAAAAAAGAGAACTTAAATCACATCTCTGATTTAGGGTCGGCATTTAGTTCCATGAGGAAAAGTATCAACCACTTGGGCACCTCTTCCTGTTTGAGGGGAAAAAAAGGCCATTAATACTAGGGCTCGATGCCTGAAAATTTTTATGGAAGTCCTTTAGTGTAAAGAGGTTCATTCAGGTGAAAGGTTTAAAGAGCCATAAAACAATTGTTGTCTAGCGCAAGACTCAAAAAATGCTGGAGCATTTGAGGAGGTGAATAAGGTGCTCATCATCAGCATGGAAAATATTTTCCAACGTGTTGTACCTACCATAATTATATACTTTGTGTCGGCCCCTTCACAATATTATGATCAAATCAGTTTTGTTATTCAAGAATTTGGTCCAACAAGGAAAGGAATTGTAGGGAATGGTTAAACGCAATCCCGCTAATCATCCAAGTTATAGATAATTAAGAGCTGATTCATACCATCACGTGGGAGCGTTTTTCCTCCAGAAGGAAGCACTTGAAAAGCCTCTCCAGCATTAATTAGAGGGCCAGCACTAGATCCAACAGCCGCAGTCAAAGTTAAATTTGTAATGCCAGAAAGAGGCCACTGGTTTGCAAAGACAACTATACCAGCTGGAGTCACACTCAAGTTATTGTAATATGTGACACCATTGATGGTTATATCAACCGTTCTTGAGCTCCCTGGAACAGAAGTTTGATCATCCGCGAAGTAAAGAGCAATATAATATTCTGCGCTTTGAAGGAGACCTGGTGGCCAAGGTAATACTAAAGGTTCTGACAAGCTTTTCAACAACCGTGAGTGAAACACTTTCACAGGAGGAAGGTTCCAGATACCAGAAACAGCTAGTTCTCCTGAACTTGATGGCAGAAATGTGTTTTCTCCGAATGGTTGCCAATAGCGATTAAATAGGTCATCTGGATACCTGCTCAGTGGCATTCTTGAAGTTAACTAGAAATGAAAACAAGTAAAGTATGCATTGTCGAACAATCAGAACACACAATGACTTTTTGGCTTTCGTTTCTAAATAAACAACCTTCAGAATTCTCATTGAATCGTGATATTTGTGAAATGGTTGAAAATAAAAAGGGAAACCAAATAGAATAATTAGCACTGTCAGAAAACCAAATTTAAATGAAAAGAAAACAGACACCATGAACAGAGGAAAATGATCACACGAAAAGATTTTCAAACAAGTTTCTTCCAAAATTAACCTAAACTATGAAGCCTTGAATATATTCAATAAAAATAAAGAAGCAGACAATACATAGACCATCCAATTTGACAATCCATTGCAAAAGGAGAGCTCAAATACTTACTCAATATGTGGTCCGTCATACCCAAACTTGTGTCTAGCTACCAAACTCAAAGAATAAGATTTAAAATCTGTTGAATTATACAACTGATCCATCAAAAGCACAACCTCAAGAGCAGAGATGAAAGGGTCAGAATCAGTGTATATGTTTGAAGCTAAACAGATGCTCAAATTCTTTCCCGTTGGCAAGAAGACCCCTTCATAATAACTCGAATTCCCAATTATATAATCATCAGTCGTATTAACGACACTCCAAAATGTCCCATCAACTATCTGATCAAAAACAGGAGGATTAACATTCCCGTTCACTCGACCATAGTAATATGATGTCCTGACTAAGTATTTCCGCGTCCGATCAACAGGAATTTCGTAACAGAATTTCTTGAAGAGGTTGTTCTTCAAGGGAAATGTACGCACAGTGGCTAGAGTTGGGACTAGAACTTGTTCTGTTATAGTCTTGGAAATTCCAGTCGATATGTAGGTCGTGTCGGGCAGCCATTGCAATCCTTTGTAGGTATAGTTGACAGAAGCACCACAATCAATTAAGAAACCTGCAAAGCCAAAGAAGACCACGAAAATTTGATTTCTATCAGTAAATGAAATTCGATAATTAAAGAAAAGCTGAAAAACCTCAAAGTAACAGAATATTTGAGCTTATTAGCAAAAGATACTCGATCAACAAACAAACTGCACAATCCTAATAGATTAACTAAACAAAACTCAATCAACAAGCAAAACCGCAAACACCTAAAAAAAACACCGAAGTTTACGAATTTATCAGTAAAATCAAAAGCCCGGATAAAATTTTGGCAAGATTTCATGAGGGATTCATCATAATAACAAGAAACACAAAACCAAAATACAATTGAATCGTGGTTTGACTTACCTCTGAGGGGTTGAGAAAAGGAAAGATAGGTCAGGAAAGATAAAACGAAGAGTAAGCAAGCAAACATCTTCATGCATACCAAAGAAAAAGACATGACAGATAGAAAGAAACCGAAAAAAATCAAATCTTTGGAGAGAGAGAGAGAGGGAAGGTGCAATGGCTAAAGGGTTGAAAAGCGTTTGCGGAGTCGAAGAATGGGAATGGAATTGGTCAATTTGTTTGGTGAATTCTGCAAGAAAGAGATGAAGTCGGTGAAGAGGAAAGAATAAAGAAAGAATCATACAGACATCGGTTAAAGCGGGAAGCAACAACCACACCAGGTCAGAGCGATGCTCATCATTTTGATTTGGACATGAAATGTTAAGGACATAGCAAGTCAACGTCCCTGCACGGAGCAAATGGAGATCCAAATCTGTGGCGTTTTTCTGAATTTATACAATTTCTCACGGCCTTGCTGCTGCATTTCACGTAGAAGAAACAGTAGGGCTAGATCTTGTCCCCTAGACGTGGTACCGACCACAATATGAAATATGAAGAGGCTCATTTGTGGAGTGAGACTTTGGTAGTGACGTATAATTCTTAAATAGTTTTTTTTTAATTGATTATAAGTTTTTTTTTCCTAGAATAAAACCATTTCATTTCAAAAGATACTCAACAAATTCTAGGAGATAAAAACAGAATCACATGGGAGAAAACAAAATATGTATGATTCCTAAAACTATGTCTAACCAGTTTATTTGTCATTTGATTTGTATCCCTTGAACAATGATGGATATCAACACCTTGAACTTTGGAACCGAGCTTGCGGATATGTTCAGCTAATTGCCCATCTGGAGATGTTGTGGCTTTTAACTACTTGTATTGAATCTACTACTTGTATTGAATCTGTCTCAATAATTTGGACTATCCCAAGTTGATGTTTCTCTTCGATCCTTCCTCAATACCAATAAATTCAGCAATATGGGAGGAAAAAACTCATTGAATAATCAGTCCTTCAACGAATATCAAATGACCATTGATGTCACGTTCCACTATCCCCACTCTGAAATAGATCGTTGATTTAATCATCGTTGTGTCAACATTCATTTTAAGAACTCCATATAGTGGTAGTTGCCAGTATGTTTGTGAGTTGAGTTGTATCCCATAAGAGGTCGATATAGGCACTAAAAGATTATAGTTTTCCTCAATTCTTCGTATGTTCGGGATGTCATCTTGCAAAGAATTCAGGTGAATATGATAGCAATGGCTCCACTTGTGGATATACTAAAGGATTGCGAAAAACGTGGAATTTTAGGAACTAAATAAAACAAAATTTCATGTTTGGCGTTTGCTCTTTAATCCCTTACCCGTGCGTCCAA
The DNA here is from genome assembly GCF_012295235.1 of Primulina huaijiensis. Taxonomy (NCBI): domain Eukaryota; kingdom Viridiplantae; phylum Streptophyta; class Magnoliopsida; order Lamiales; family Gesneriaceae; genus Primulina; species Primulina huaijiensis. The sequence continues at coordinate 20,965,521 of NC_133314.1, forward strand.
ATCTAGTGTCGATCGATGTGAAATGTCGAAGCTGTAACTCTTATCCGAAAGATATCACATATACTTTCTTGTATTGTAACTTCGCTCAAAAAGTTTGGAGGATATCAGATTTATGGTCAAGATTGATTTTGTTTCAACTGGGCGGTTTTGAAGACTTAAGTGGGTAACTGAACATGGTCGTTCCAATGAATTTGAAAGCTTTGTTTTAATATGTTGGAGCTCATGGGATGAAAGAAATCAAATTTTGTTCCAGGGAAAAAAATTGAGAAGACGTTCCACTTAAAATAAAAAGAGTTTCATTTCCAACGTTTAAAAAAAGCTTACAATAATATTATTCTTACTATTTATACCACATTCGTCTAATAATTTAAGTTAATTTAATAACAAATTAGGTGCTATTTTTCTGAGTATAATCAATCGCACATAGAATGCATAAAAAAGGCGAGTTCTATATATCTAAAATATACATTGATTTCAAATTACCCACCCAGGATAAATCTTCGTGGCATAAATTACCAAGACCAGAGCCATAGAAAATCAAGAGAGAGTAAGCGGCTACGAAAGAATTTGTATAAATGAAACTGGTTTTGAATCTTTTCATGGATCAAGTTTACAAGATTGGATTCTGTCACCGTTACTAAAATCTACAAATATTATAGATGTGTTATCTTTAGTACGCAACGTTCGAGCCTCACTCAACAAAAAATTAGCTATCTTCTCTGCGGTATTGTCTCTGTCCATGGCGCTTCTCTCCATTGCTTGCTGTAAAATATAGATGAAGTAGGATTCAGAAACTGCTAACTCCAAAACTCTGAAACAAATTGAAGAACATCAGTCATTGGATTACCTGATTCACAAGCTGAACAGCCTTCTTGGTACTAACGACGTCCCAAAAGCCATCACTACATCCAATTCCAAGAATTTGCCAAGTTACAAATGTGCAAAAGCAACACAGAGATCCTTCGAATATATATCATGCAGAGGGGATGGTATTCTCCCTTGCAAACACACACACACACACACACACACACACACACACACACAAAAACTATGTTTTGGAAGTTAGATGCAGAAATGAGTTGTTGAGTTGGAGGTGAAGCAAGTTGCCGAAAAACTCTGTAATCTAAACATCTTAACCTCCAAATAGAAAACCATCTACTAACGTGTCAAATCAATTGCTGCTCTGTTTCTTATTTTTGAAAATGAAATCTTTAACACACTTGGTAAGCAAACGCAGGCAAACTTTTAGTTTCATGCACTTCCAAATGAGCGGGGGACATCTCAATAAATGAGCAAGAATCCTTTGAAGATAATACTTGTATCCAAACAGAAAGAAAGAGTTATTTACTTGAAATGGGATGTTTTTGCGTGTTACAAAAAATCACTTGGTTCTTATTTCTATGAACAGAGAGAGAAAAAAATCCACTTGAGGAATAATAATATAAAAATGTGAGTAATAAAAAAGAAATCTGCATTAATATTAAATAAAAATGAAGTAGAGAAGCCAAGAAAAGAGTTTTGGGGTAAAATAAAAGAAGATGACAACTTGAACTTTCAGCAAATTACCTAGACAATAGAGCAAAGCCGTGGCTTGTTTGGTCTATATACACAGCTTCACTTATATAGGGCTCCGAACTGAAGCGAGCATCCTGCTCCTTCAAAAATTTGTCTCCAAGCATCCTGCCTAGATTTATGCCTGAATGGAAACAATTAATGAAGTAAGTATACGCTTGATGACAAATTAAAACTTTTTTAATGCCAAAAGTCGGCTTTTATCACCGCATATTCGTGTTTCCCCATCTCTCAGAGGCGCTCCTGATGCTTGCATACGGAGTCTTTCAGAATAACTGGTTATTCTATGGTCTTCTGTCATATTTATCTGCTTTCCCCCAACACTGCCAGATTAAGGTTGACTCAGAATATAAAACTGGTTATTCTATGGTCTTCTGTCTCAAAATTATCATGCTGAAAATATAAATCCGAAAGCAGGTGAAATATCAACACCTACTTTACAATGCAAGCCGAGTCTCCAACATTTGCACATTGTACGTAGAAATTTTCATTACTATCAGTCCAAACCAGAAGCACTGTTGCAGTACAACCCTGAAAGAATTTTGAAATCACAAAACAATCATATCCTTAAACATATCATAAGATGTCGGTCAGGAAACTAGAGAACCTACAGCGGGTTCCATTTTGGGCTTCCTATAAAAATGCAAACTGTAGAAATCTAGCTCAATTAGCTACTAATTATCTTCTGTATCTCACTATATTCATGAATAACAGCATTCCGTGTTTCTAACAAGATCATTACAATGAAAGGAGAAAAGGTTAAACAATTTTTTGTTGCAAATAGTTGAAATCTCACCAAGCTAAGAAATGTACGCGTACAGTATTCTATTCTTCAGACAATAAGGCTTTTCACAAAGTTTATAATCCTCCTCTTTAATACGTTAGACTGAACTATAGATAATACTAGAAAAAATAGACATCATTGAAGAATTAGAGTGCAGTAATTCAATCAGAAAGCACGTGAGAAAATAGTGATCTACATGGCACATCTTAGAATATTATGATTCAAGAAACTGAAAATATGGTAGAACAAGGGTAAAAGGGCAGAGATGAAGAGTAGAACCTCATAGTAATGATTAATGCGTGATTCAGTTTGGTAAAATGCTTCTCTCAGTACATCAGAAGCATCAGATTGTGATAAAACCTTCTCTCTTATAATCACATCCGACAAGATGTCAGCAATGACTTCAGGCATTATTCTGGGATAAACAGTAAGTGAGCATATGTTTCCCATAAGAGTGTGTGACCGATACTAGAAATTATATTCATGAATGATTCAAAGAATTTAAAATGAAAATTGAAGCATTCAGTGTAAACCTAAAGCACCCACTAAAGTTAGTACATAAGAGACCAAATAATGCTTCACTTTGGTCCTACGATAAATGTTAGAGGATTAACTTCTTCCATACGACTGGAGTGAAAACAGTCCGATTTCTAGAAATTCATAGAAAAGTAGATTATGTGGATAACAATTTGGACAGCGGCAAAGAATTAAAGATAAAATAAAATAATCCAATATCAATCATAGTGCTGATTATATATCAAAACAAACTTTATTTCTGATTCTCCACATGTAGCAATTGATAGTCCAAGTTAAAGAAAGTGAATTTACTTGCCCGCGGATGTTGCAGCATCTGCTCCACCATGACCATCACATATGCCAAAAATTCCAAACTGCAACAAGTGAAAAGCATAAACCTAAATGGCTAATTCATTTATGTAAATGAATCAATAAAATAAGACACGACTCGAAAACCTGATATGTTCCAGGAAGAGGCCATTGGAAATAGCAGACATCTTCCATGGGCAACTTTTTTGCTCCTCGACGCATAGCCATGGGATCAGATGCTATGCCAACGCCGAAGGGAATCTTGGAATCTGTCTGAGTTGTAATATGAACCTGCAGAATTAAACAAAGATCGGAGCCATTAATGGTAGTGCCAAAACTGCAGAAGGGCAAGGGCCGCCAGGCATACATTTCATTCGCTACTTGCAACAAAGGGGTAGGCTACGAAAAGTAAGAGATAAATCCATTAAGAGTAGAGGTGTTACGTAATTTATAGAGACTAAATATAGACCATGAAGTGTGATATAAATCTCAGCAACTAAAAATATCAACTTTTAACTTATTACTACGCTGTCGTCAAGGTTAATTCAGTCTTCACTGAGTTATACCTCATCAAGTCATCCTTTCAGCCAAACTGGAAGGGGAAGGGAAATGAGATGGAATTACGACATTCTTAACATGTTACATCCTCACCCTCTTTGGCACCCACAACTATGCCAGGATGATGTGTACCTTCCCCTTTCATTCCTATGTTTTTCCCAACTTTACTAAAATAGAATATAAGCTAAGTTCTCAAAGCTTCATGTTGAATTGTACCATAAAACAAATGCCAGAACTTTAAGTGCCTGTCATTGTAGAACACTCGCATTAAAACAGTCTACGGAGACAGATAATAAATCATAACAAACCTAGTGAGACATGAGTTTATAGCACAAGGACACACCATCATCATACATCAATATTATAAACATACAACCAGGAGCAAATAATGATTAGCTATAAAGGATCACACATGACTATATTAAAAAACTTTCCAGCACAGATTGTTTCACAGACTAAGCACAGACAAGAATATAAAATCCAAACGGCTGCATCAGCTTACAAGAATCTTCGAACTTGTGCCTAAAGTTATTGTATCTCCAGTTGAGAGCTCAACTGGAGTACCCCAATGTCTATTTCCAGATTGAGGGCGATGAACTGCTTGGGAATTCAAGAGTGTACCATTCAAGCTACCCATGTCAACGAGCTCCCATTTAAATTTCTGCAGCAGTGCAACGTTATCAAAAAGAAAGCAGACAGCATAAAAATCAAGTACAAAGCACAATAAAGAACTAAGCTTACACTTGCATTCCAATTTATCATTGCGTGCTTTCCAGAAACTTCTGAGTCCTTCAACAATATACTACCAGGTAAAACTCTTCCAATAGTCACTGGAAGCTTGGATGTATTTGTCGACTGTACGGAATACCGAAGCCCACCAGAAGGCCCAGAAATTACCTCCAGCATGATAGTACTTCCTGCACTTCTAAGAGAAAATCATGATCATGTGTTTTATAAATCCAGCCAACAAAACTCCAAGAACATTAGAACTTATACAGTCAATGAGGAGAAAATTACTCTGATTTGCAGTATAAGCAGGAACAGGATCTCTGAAAGCTTTCTTATCTGGATCATGTTTTGAGCTATAGTCCATGTCCTCTCTTCTTCCATGTATCAGTTCTTCAGAAAACTTATTGGAAGCGATCGGAAGCCTCAGCGTATGACCCACCAAAGAATCCTCAGAATTAATTGGAATGTTGAGAATAAAGCTGTCATCTGGAAAGAGCAACAAGACTTATATTTTTTACTAAAAGAACGCAAAACTGGACACAACGATAATTGGACAAAAAACTTTACTATAATTTATAGCTTAAAATACCAAAGAAAACGGTTAGCATCTATTACTGTGGGTCAAGTGAGAAGTTGATGGAAGCCTTTGTTTAGGTTCCCCAGCATTAGAACTTGGTGAGCTAAAACCAGCTTGAGTTTGACAACCAGATGGGTCAATAAAGTCACCAACGATAGGCACACTGCCTTCGCTTTCAATAATAATCTGGTCTCCAGAAACGAGCGGCCTCTCAATGTCATCATCCTGTTTTGGAAAAGGTGAAGCACATAACAATCATGAAAAAGAAAAAAAGACACAATGCGAAACTTTCAGATGAAACAGTCATTGTAGGTACATGTTACATCAAGCTAAGCCAAGCAGCAATCCATGTCATGCTCAAACACAAGCACAAAAAATCAGCATGTAAAGAAAGTAAAATACCCAACTAATGCATATGGAAAATCTCGAAATAACCATTACACGGTTACCATGAGATTTAACTAAACTGGGAAACAACGAAAAAGGAAAAAGGAAAAAGAAAAAAGAAAAAAGAAAAATGTTCCTCCGTTTGGTGCCAGCATTGCATCATTTTCCATTTGACACATTTATTTTTTAATTAATAAGGTGGATGACAATTCAGTATAAATTACTACTGTGGATTATGCAGCTAGGTACATTACGAAAAAAAAACTTAAGGAATAAGCATAAAAATGGAAACTTAAACCGGGTAAAAAGAATTATAATTGAATTTCGAGATAGATATATGTAACACAAGCTTTATTTACTCAAGCCTAAGGAACATAAACTTAAACGCCAACAAAGAATGCTCCGCATGGCAAGCACTTAACTATCAGCTTCCATAACATTGACAACCAAGAGGCATTGGATAAGGACACAAAATCAAAGTCCTATTTCTTTCCAGGAAGAACAGATGAATATTTGGCTGTGTTACACAACATGATATTGCAAAGAAAAACACAGAACCAAGAATTTCAAATAGTGGCGTTGAAACCCTCCAGTTTTCACATGATCACGATCATTTCAAATGTTCTCTAAAGACGCGTGTAACATGGGAAAAAACGATAATATCTGAGAGTAAATCATCTACAATCCTCACTCCTCCCCCCACCCCCCCGGGTCCAACACCTAGACGGGAATATCATCATATAAACGAAACTATCAACATTCGTCCGTTCAAAATAGCCCCAGAAAGATAACTAAAACGAGCCAAAAAAATAGCAAAACTTTGCAAGAATGACAAAAATGGAGACATGAAATTAGGGGGGAAAAGGAACAACATAATCCACCTCAAAAAACCCAGAAACGAAAGGCCCACTCAAACACAAAACATGCACTTCCAAACAGCGCCTAAATCCCCAAAACAGAAAACTGATAAAAACACATCTTCACGACAAAAGCTCACAACACTCATATCAAAATCACATTAATCCCAGCTAAAAAATCAGACCTTGGTCGAGATGCGCGGCCGGCGGTGACCGGCGGGGGAGATGAAGAGACGCCATGGCTTGAATTTGCAAGCGATGAGCAGTAGGATGATAATGAGCAGCAACATAAGAATCACTATCCCAAAAATCACTACCGATGATGATATCAAAGTGCTGGTGACGATGATTAGCATCGGATTATCCATTGGATTATCAATCACTATGATTTTCTTGGTGAGAGAGAAAATTGACGCTCTATATTATCGGAAAATTCGAACTTTATTTTGTATAATTATCAACCAGCCATACCCAACAACCACCATAGAGGGTAAAACCGTGCCTCGGCTTCGCGAGAAGGACGCTTTGAAATGGTCACTCTTCTTATTACTGTTAACCTCAGTTTGTACCCAACACATATGTTCATTTTTATTTTAACCCCAATACTTTCTTTTGTTTTCTTTTTACACCCCAATGCGATAATTGAGAATTCTTATAGCAATTTGACATATTTATCACCATTTTAAAATAATAGCTTTAAAAAATACATTATTATTATTATTAAAATTTAAAAATAAAATATATCGAGACAATTATTAAAAGAAAAAAAAAGAAGAGATTTTGAAGGATACTATTTTTTGATAGATTTTAAATAGTTCTTAAAATCTAAAATTACAATAGGATTTAAATTCTATTGAACCAAACTTAAAAATAGAAGATAAACTATGTATAATTTACTAACCCAATTTTACAATATTTTGAATCTCAAATAAATATTAAAAATTTTATCCTACCAAAAATTAATAGTGATTGCTTTAAAAAATATATTTCTTTGAAGTACTAATAATTTTTAAATATATTCTCTGAAAATCTATAGTAATTCGATTTTAAATAGAAATTATCATAATGGGTAGGACTCTAGACTAATTCATGTTTGAGTAGGTCTCTTGTGAGACGGTATCACGAATATTTATTTGTGAGACGGGTCAACCTTACCGATATTCACAATAAAAAATAATACTCTTAGCATAAAAAGTAATATTTTTTCATGGATGACCCAAATAAGAAATTAATCTCACAAAATACGATCCGTGAGACCGTCTCACATAAGTTTTTGCCTTCATTCTTTATAAATTATAACTTAACTTTATATCTTTGGCCAAATCATTAGATTTTATGTAGGCAACTTTTTCCCTCTACAAGACTTTTTTTCTTCTATGTAAAGGAAAGTTGTGATTTAAATAAAATTTTATCTCGGAATTTTTTGTGTGTGTTAATCCACGTAGAGCACATTTGATCACATTATTTAATAACTATATACATATATAATAGTATAATAATTCATTTAATATAAAAGAGTGGTGGGCATGATTCATGAAAATCCTTTTCGTAACTCTCCTCGTGGGCTTTCATATCTCCTTCCTTAAAATACAAAACAATTTTGATTCCAACGTCACACTATTTAAATTGAAAAATATTAAAATCCATTCAAATACGCGTATTGTCTAAATTCTACATTAAAGAAGACATTGTATGAATTCTGAGTGCTAAGGTTCAGGTTGTTATGTTTATGAGTATGAAGATGTATATGTCTATCTGCTAGTGTTGTCTCATATCTTTTAGTGATCATTCTTAGTCTTATCATTTCTCTACTATCAGTTATGTCTTCAGCAGAGACGGTCTTACCCATTAAAATCTAGTTTACTTTTTTACGACTCATTTAACCAATCAGATCAAGCAAGCTTGATGCACGAGAATTTCTCAAAATTATTCTCACTCATATACACTTAAATCCGTTACAAAACAACGAGATAGTGTAAAGTTATATTGGTAATTAATTAAAGTTTAACTTTAAGTAAGGGTGAAGGGAAAGTGAACGTTTTAGTACAATATATCGCAACGAAGATCTAATCATTATCATTGTTTTAAAATATTTTGTGTGGGATCGAGCATAGACCCCATACAATTGATTAATAATGATAATTAGATCTACATTGTTAGTAATACTCCACTGTAGGATCAAATCAGCAAACCAAATCAAACCGTTGGTTTGGATCGAGTTTTATTTGATCACGATTTAGATCGGTTTTAAAATTAATCAAATTGACAAAATATTTATTTTGTTCGACGTTTAGATAAAATAATCCAAACCAAAGTGGTTTTATAAATATATAATTTCTCAATCATAGAAATATTTTATTTGATTTTTCAACAGTGTCATATAGCATTTTCCAAATGACCTTTAGATGATTAAATTATTATTTTCATTATTTAAAAAAGCTAATTTTTATTTTTACATTCATTATTTGTCAAATGCTTTTTGGAAAATCGGATATTACAATTTAGATTTTGCTATGTCATTTCATTTGGACCAGAAAAAGTGCAGGAGGAAGTACTCAACCAGAAAATTGAATCTGACCACCGCGCGAGATATATATCTAGAATATTATGCGCGAAATGGGTGAAGCCCCTCCACTGTTTCAATGAAGTCAACCCTGAATCATGCACATTTTTTTAGGTATTGCCGAACCTGAAAAATGATCTTACCAGTATTGAACTTACGATCAGAGTATTTGGATTGATTTCAGGCTGTCCAAAGATCAAACCACAGGATGAAATGGGATGATTTCTTTAACGCGATCTTGACTATTCCAGTTGGCATTAATGCATCAAGAACTTAAATTGGAAGGTATAAAATAAAATAATATAGCTAGATAAAATAATATAAATTTTATTTTTGGATAATAATTTAAAAACAGATGTTATGCATAAACATGATGATTTTGATATTATCTTATAATTAATAATGAGATTTTCTAGATATTTATCATTAGTATTTTAAGTAGATTGGTTTCATTAATATTTTCTTGTGTTTGGGCTCAGGCTTAGTGATACTACCCGAAAATATATATGGATTATATAAAATCCTTAATATCACAATAACACATTAAAACCTCCATCTCCCAAGCCATCTTTGAGCCATTTAATAGAAATTAGAAGAAGAAAAGCAGTGTCCATCATAGGCGGAGTGGTTTGTTAGCTTTAGAAAAATATTTGTTTAATTTTCAGATTAGATTTCTGTTATGAATCCATTTTAAAAAATATAATTTTAGAGTATAAATTTGGTAATATGATTTTAGACTTTGGATTGTCACGGCAAGGCACGTCACTTCTTTTAAAAGAAAATAATGAACTTCACGTCTTCTGCTGGTGCAAAACATTTAGGAGTGAGTTATGAATAATTAATTATTACTTAACTAGTCTTTGGATATGGCATTTCGAGATATTATTAAATTGGATTTTGTTTGAAGCCAAGGGGGCTTTGGTTGTTTAAGTTTTAAGTTTCTTGTACACAAGGGAAACTAGGAAAAAATAAAATAAAATGATAATAGTCATATATAAATAAGGAATTTGAGGCATTATTTAGTTAAAAAATTTTAGTAGGATCATTGTTTAATTAAAATAACTTTGGTTTATAGATTTGATATTTATAGAGGTTTACGATTAAGTGATGACAATTAAACTAAATATTTCAGCCCAGGTGCATACATTTTTTATTCCGACGTTATTTTGCAAAAGCTCCATAATAATGGATTCGAATGCATACTGTTGTTATCGTTACTTTATTGTTTCCTTATCTGTTGGAATTCAATATTCGATTATGTTGATATTCTGGATGATATGTATGTCATGTGAGCCGACTCTTTGTTCATACGGGTTAAAGTGTTGCATGTGAGCCACCTTTTGATTCCGGTCAAAGTGCATTATGACAGGGTCACATTGTAGATGTTTTATTTTGTTTATTATGTGATTCACCTCTTGGTCTTTACGAGTCAAAGTGTTGCATGTAGAGATGCAAGTGAGTCACCTCTTGTTTTCTTGGTCAACGTGTTGCATTATAAGGTCCTGTTTTGGATGTTGTGTTCTGTTATGTCTATCATATGAGTCACATCTTGGTTTATACGGGTCAAAGTGTTGCACGTAAGGGAGCATGTGAGCCACATCTTATTTCTCTATGGTCAAAGTGTTGCATGATAAAATTCGGATATGAATTCTGTTATTATGTTCTTCTTGCATTTTGTCATCATATCTATATATGTATTTATTATTTATTGTTCTGAAAGTTTTTGTCGTTATCCTTGAAATTGAATTAGTGGCTTGATACATGAGTCATATACTGAATAATTTTGGTTTCAAGTAATAATCTTGATAAGGAAGGTGAATGCGTAGAATACATAGAAGAACTTATTGAGGATGAAGATGACGTAGAAGAAGATTCTTAGAGCTTGGAGACATGATTTTGTTTTAGAATTCATGGATGATTTCTTTTCAAATATTGCATGTGTCCAAAATTATCAAATATCGATAATGACTTTTTTTTTCATTTCTAGAAGTCTCTTTTTTCAATACATAGAAAATGTAGCTGTGGAATGATACTAATTAGTTATGTTGGAAAAAAATAAACGTTAATACCACAAAATAAATAGTTTTTGCAGATTTCATGATGGAATTAATTTGGACATAAATTTCATAGAAAATGAGAGGTATAAGGTTGACATACGAAGATGTATGGGCATTTAATGGAATTAACAAATTACCGACAATATAGTCTCATAAACACCCTTTGTCTAAATCATGTTTCTTTGAATTCAATTAATTTCAAAAGTTTATATTTTTCATTCCCGTGACATTCAAATCATAAACACCCTTTGTCTAAGTCATATTATATTTTTCATTTCGGTAGTGAAATAAATGAACATTTGACCAATGATTATATGTTTTATTTTTTTAACAAATATTTTATCGGGCGAACATGCCACATAGATCTTGCTCAAAATGGTTTATCAGACTAACGTGATTTCTTTGATACTGCTTAATTAAAAGATATGTCTGTGTGTATCGAAAAGTAACGACTTTGAATCTCACGTAATTAAAAAATATAGAATGGTTCTAGATCGGAAGGAGGACCTCAAAGAATTTAGCCCTTTAATTGGACAAATTTTTATATATGTATGTAACGTGTGTTTTCAAACCATATTGCTTAAGCTATATATAAGAATACTGGAACATTTAAGATTTGGGCTAGGTGAAAACCTAGCTAGGATTTGAGGTGGAGGGTGCCGAATTTAGACAAGAAGATGGATATTTAGGGAGAATAAAAACTTGAAATATTGTTTGTTTTCTAATTTCAAAATTTATTACATTTTCATTCCCGTGACATTAAAATAAGTTTCCATTCGTATAATTAATTAAAATTGTGAGTGTTTGACCAATGTTTATATGTTCTATTCATTTTTAAAAAACATTTTATCGGACGAACATATCGCACAGAACTCTGCGTTAATTAAAAAATTTATCTACGTACCGAAAAATAGCAGTTATGGGCCTCACGACGTTAAAAGAAATCGAATGGTTCTATATTCAGAGGAGGACCTCAAAGAATTCGTGGACGCTGTTGAATTTGGATAAACTGGCCTGTTTTCTCCTTCAAATATGAAACCATGCATATTCTCTCCGTACTCTTCCTTTTCCGAATTAACGAGCTCGATCGATAGAAAATGGTTGCCGTGGTTAATTAACCCAGAAATACACCGGCAACTCATCGTGCGCTGAGCTTACCATCAGATACAGACAGACAGAGACACGCACGCACGCGCGCACACACACATATATATATAATGGTGATTACAGAAGATAAAGAAAGCTCTGCCCGGCCGATGGACGAAATGGGATATAGTTTGGAGATGATATTTTGTAAAACTTCTGAATCAAAATTCAAGATTCTATCTCAGATGACGTTGACCGAAACACGGCAGGTGAATATATATCCTCGTCTCATTCGGTCTTTGTTAATTTGTATGATTCGAGAGAAGATAATCGGTGTATTCATGTAGTGGTTCTAGCCTGTTGGATGGAAAAAATTGGTAGTCATGATTTTTTTGACTACACATAGTTTTCACCTAGAATTCCTTGAGCTTAATTTACATTTAATCAGTCGGAGATTATTTGACTACACATAGTTTTCGATTTTTTGATATCCTCGAAAGATAATATTTTTAGTTGATGAGAAATTATTGTTTATATTTTAATTTGATAGATAAAATAGTGAATGTCCTATTCATGTACCACCAAGTTCGAAAAGTGAAAAAAAAAAATGAGTAGGTCTCTTGTGAGACGGTCTTACGAATCTTTATATGTGAGACGGGTCAATCCTACCGATATTCACAATAAAAAGTAATACTCTTATCATAAAAATTAATACTTTTTCATAGATTACCCAAATAAGATATTCATCTAATAAAATACGATCCATGAGACCGTCTCACACAAATTTTTGTCAAAAAAATTTTGGTGGAATTGAATTGCCATAGGTTTATTATGTATTTGTTTTTTTGAGTCCCGAATAGAATATAGTTACAACTGTGTATCAAACTTGAGATTTTATCCAAATTTAATTTTTCTTAAATGAAAAAAGGTTAAAAATTCAATCAAATAAATAAATTACGTAACGTCGGTCCCAAATATGCCGTCACGTTGGTAATCCCAAGACGATTGATTATCCAACGAAATTCTCGGCGGCGGTCATAAAAGCACCCACCACGGACGTGGTCAATTGGACTTCGCCGTTGGATTCCGCCGCCGTTGCACTAACTTTCAAGGTTTCGTTCTCCAATCATTTGTTTTACCGTAGCAGGAGCGCGATCGCTGGAAAGGCGGCAAATTATTTGATCTGAACTTTGACTGTTTCTGTTTCTCTTCATTGATTGGATTTGATTTTTTTTTTGGGTGAAAAGGTTGATCTTTTCGATGGATTTAGATCTGGAGTCTCTAGTGGAGGCGACGTCGGGTGCGCTGGGTGCACTGGTCAGTACCACCATTTTGTATCCTCTCGACACTTGCAAGACGAAGTATCAAGCTGAAAATCGAGCTCCCCATCACCAAAAATACAGGTTTTGTCTTCTTTTAGGCGTTGTGGTTGATAATTTTAATTTATAGGCGATTAGGTACATTTTCTGCGTCATGCTGGTGATTTTACATCTACTGCTATCATGATTCCTTTTTTTTTTTTTTTTAACATGTAAACTTTAAATGTCGTGTAGAGTTTTTATCCTTAAAATGAATTATGCTCCCCCTTTTTAGCATGGGACGGGAAAGTGTTTGTTTACTGGGAGAATAGTTTTGGTTTGCTTGTGTGCTTGATTCCATAATTTTGGTGGGTGATGCGAAATCTTGGGTGTTCGAATTAAGTGGATGCCTTTTTTGTCATCTGGTCATAACGTCCCTGAAGAAGTTGGGAAACGAGAAATCGTGTGTTTTCTTCATGTTTACTGGGATGAAGTTTAAGGGGAGAGACAGTGTTGATGGACGCTATTTGATATTTCATCAATTAAATAAATTTTTGCATTACATTACCTATGTATTTCAATCAGGCAACTTTTTGTCGGAAAAACTGTGTGATTCTAATTATTATTCGGACATGGGGATTGAAAAAGACCCAAAAAAGCAACGGTGCGAAAGCTTAACTATGCAGACTTGTTACTTTTGCAAGTATTTATGATTCGTGAGGTTTGAGATTTAAACAGAAATAGACTCGAGCATATTCCATGTCAGCATTGAGATTTTAGATTAACTCGGCTGTCTCCAAATATCAGTGTTTGGAATTATTGCTTTTGCTAATTTCAAAAACTCTGTATATGCAATTTTAGACCGTTTTGTGAGTTGGGTTTGAGATTGGTTAAAAGGGTACCTTAGTTTGCCGTGACGTCCTCACATCAACATGACATGGTAACAGCATAAAATTTGAAGAGCTTCTGTGCCTATGTCTCTCATTCGTCAGCTAAACAGCAGCTGTCTTAAATAAGCCGAGTCTATGACTTTTATTCTAACAGGAATATTTCGGATGTGTTCTGGGAAGCAGTTTCCAGGCATCAAGTACTTTCCTTGTATCAAGGCCTCGGAACTAAGAACCTGCAGGCTCTCATTTCACAGTTTGTCTATTTCTACGGATATAGTTTCTTTAAGAGATTGTACTTAAGAGAAAGCGGATTCAAATCTATAGGAACTGCAGCTAATCTGGTCATTGCTGCTGCTGCTGGCACATGCACGGCCATCGTAACTCAGGCATGTCTGGAATTTCCCTATTCCCATTTGCAAAAAAGCCAGCACCATTCTGGTTGCATTACGAGTGTTTATTTATTTTATGTTGAATAATGAAAAAGGGTTGAAGTCTATAAGGTTTTAGTCCCCTGGTTGGTAATACGAAGGATCTTGGATATTTTTATCATAGCGAGTCTCGACCTGCCAGTTTAACGTTAATATTTTTTGGTGTATGTGTTGCTATGTCTGAATTAGGTAGCCTGATTATGGTTTTATTGATCAGCCTCTTGATACAGTATCATCAAGAATGCAAACTAGTGATTTTGGGAAATCCAAAGGCCTTTGGAAGTCCCTCTCTGAGGGAACTTGGAGTGAGGCATTTGATGGTCTTGGAATCTCTCTTCTTCTTACAACAAATCCTTCCATACAGGTTGATACTTGCTCTTTTAGAGTTCCATTTCTGAAAGTGGATAACTAAATATATTCAAAACCAATTCTAATGGAAATTACAAAGCCATGCAGTATACCGTGTTTGATCAGTTGAAGCAGAGACTGTTGAAGAACAGAACGAGCGAACAGAGAGATGTTATATCATCTCCAGAAGCACTTTCTGCATTTTCTGCCTTTGTGGTGGGTGCAGTCTCGAAATGCATTGCTACCTGTATGACCTACCCAGCTATAAGGTAATCGGAGGACCTAGTGAACTTGTCTTACTTGTTAGTTGAGTTAGCACTATTGATGAAGTTGCTTTTTCATTTCTGAACAGATGTAAGGTGATGATTCAGTCGGCCAAGTCAGATGAAAGTGACGAGGGTAGCGCTCAACTTAAATCCTGTAAGACAGTTTCCGGAACTTTTTACTCCATTTGGGAAAAAGAAGGCTTACTCGGTTTCTTCAAAGGGCTACAGGCTCAGATGCTGAAGACTGTCTTAAGTTCAGCTCTGCTTTTGATGATAAAGGAGAAGGTCACAAAGACAACATGGGTCCTAATGATCGCACTAAGGAGGTTCTTGTTGATAACAAGACCTAAGTTAAAAAGCTCTTAAGTAGCATCAGCATGATCACCGTGCAATTAAATGCACAAACCTTAAAGCTTCCGGTCCATCAAAATATCATAATACCTCTTAGTGAGTCCGATAAATTCAAATATTTATCGTTTATAAACTTAGTTGTACACATGATTGTATTATCGCAACAGAATTTAGCAGAAATAATGTTTAGGAATGAGCAATCATCGCAACAGAATTTAGCAGAAATAACGTTTAGGAATGAGCCTGAACTAGATACGCACAACTTATTATGTTAATTCCTATGAGTTGTATATTTAGCCGTTGTCTGGAACTGGGCAGTTATAAAATTTCATCCAAATAATGTTGTTCACGAAATTACGAAAATGTCACCTTGTTAACCGAATAGAAAAGGAAGATATCTTTTTACGGCAGGAAGAGCCTAAGGATGGAGAGAACATACTGCAAAATGCGAGTAACACAAAATGCGAGTAACACACATCAATGTATGTTTAGCATTTTACCAAGCTTTCGTCAATATTCCGTGTCCCTGTCAAGACTGGAAACTGCAGAGCAAGTTTTCTAAGACACAAGAACTTTGCATTGCTTTGCTAAATACTCGAGCCAAAAGGAAAAGTAATTAGATTTGTCAACCCCGAGTGATCAACTCCACTCAATGTAACACAAAAAATGCTGCAAATAAAACCACCAAATGGCCGATAGAAGCAAGGCTGGACGCTCCGCTGTCATTGTTCAAATTAGTTCCCACAGAGTAACTCCCATCAGATGTGCTTGTAGTCAAAATGACAACTATCCAGTTACCTTCAGAACCAATACCAACGCCAGTGAACGTGGAATCGTTTAAATAGCGCGTGTATTGCGATTTTGTGAAATTTGATGCGACAAGACTTGGATCGAGGTTGGGAACACAAGCAGGCATGATTTGTCCATCTCTTGTAGTGGTGGAATTTAACTGGCATTTTATAAGAAGGTTTGGAAAGTCTGTGTACTGAGGTTCGGTGCCTGGTATGGTGTTCGAACCTGTGGTGTTGGTGCAAGGTTGGTCCTTGAATTGATCTGCAACTTTACTGCTGAGACATTCTGCTCGGTCATTCTTGGTTAATGTTGTCAAGTTTAAGGATGTTCTGTACTGGTTAATCGCTTGAAGAAGATTGTCGTCCTCATCTGCAGAAGGAATAATAAAGATCCGAGTTATCACCTCAAAATCTATAATGAAGTCAAATACAAGATTTTTCCTCGGCTGATTTTGGGATCAGATTTGTAACCCCCATTGAGACCTACATTGTTCAGATCTTTAAACCAAAAGACAACAGAGATGAAACAGTGAAGTCCACAATTTCTTGATCTTTCTTCCTCTGTCCATTTTGGTTCAAAATGATTACTGTAATGAATTTTACTCAACAAGATATGTTCCTAAAATGCATTACTAGCTCAACCACCGCTAGCAACAAAACTAGCCACTAGTATTGTTTAAAACATAAGAGAACTGAATACATGTTCGAGAAAATCAAGAACCAATCTCCGAACAAAAACAGATCTTCAAACCCAAGAATGGAACCACGAAGTTGTCGATAAAAGTTGATATCAAGACGCCCAATTGGCTTGAAATCACAACATTTTGAAAGCAACAGAGAAATCACCACAATACATAGATTACCATAACCCAAATCCAAGAATTTAAGTCAAAGCAACGCAAATTGTTTGTCTTTTAACATTCAATAAGATGGGTTTGCTAGAAATTCAGTAGATCAGTTACCATCGCATCTTGCGAGAAGAATGGAGTGTAGGAACAGAGAAAGGAGGAGCCACCATTGGAGAAACGCCATTTCTGAGTGAAATATAAGCTTGGAGCTTTTTCCTAGAGATACTTTTTTCTTCGTGAAGAAAGATGAGTTGCCTTCGTCTAATATAAGGAACTACTTGGTGACGCGGCATTAAAGTCCTTGGTGATTTGGTGCAGTAGCTTTTGGAATAAATTTAATATACAATTTATCATTAATTTTATTTAAAATATAGAAAATTCAAAATGCCAAAAAAAATTATGCTATATTTTTTCTACACAAAGTAGATGTTTGCAGTAACAAAACAGCATAGAAAATACAAAATTCCGAAAAAATTATCTTTTATTAAAAAAATAATGTAAATGAAATCACATTGTTAGTCAATTATTAATCAAGAATTGAACAAATGAGGCCAACCTTGTTGTTGCTCCGTCATTTTCAAATGAAATCAATATTTCAACAATTTAGTTTTAATAATTAAAACTAGTTGTAATAAATATTAGAATAATGGAGGTAATAAAGGGGGATTGAAGATCTAATGTTTGCCTGAATTCGGAAAAAGAAAATCTCGTTAGTTAGTCGTGCAACATCGTAGCAGCTAACATGGACAAGAAAAGGGCAACACTCTAGAAATCATTTACTTCTTCAATAAATTAAGCTCCTCCCTATTGTTTGTTGTGGATGTCTCGAGTTTCTAAGTTTGGAACGAAGTCTCGAATCTATAATTCAATGAACAAACACTCCCCTACTCAGAAACAAACGTTGGATCAATTGATAGGTATATTCGTATATATTGAAAATGTGTGTATAAAAAGTTGTATTTGTAATGAAACAGTACATTTTCAAAAGTAACTATTTACACTTTTTTTGAAAAGTCACATATGAAAAGTTGCAATGTCTAATTTATCAATTATTGAAATCTATAAAATGGGTCAACTTGAGTTAGATTTGCTGTCGAAAATCTCTCTACTAGGATTAAATATTGTTGCAAAAAACTTTCTTATGTATCTTGTGTCTAGAAAATTCAAAGTGCATTGTTTCTTCTAGTTTCTTCATCTTATCCTACAAGATATTTGCTCTGATTTACTTGCACAAAACAGAGAGCAAATAAAGCCTAAAAGAAAGTGTATATCCTACACGATTTGAAACCGACTCCGTGCCACATAATTTTCCGCTATATCTTTTTATTTGTTTTACCTAACATCAATTGCTATATTCAGTTGTAATAGGTGATGCATAAGTTGATAAGACGTAAGTATTTTTTCCATGTTTCAGTGTAAGTCCCGAGTGCCTTAACCATTTCTAAATGTGTTCCACAGCAAAGGATATTTTTTCACCATGTAATAATTCAACCTATTGAAGCCAACTTTATATAATAGCACAGCTTGCCTTGTTGTTCTCCTTTGGTTTGATTAGAATTTACAGATTCTGAAAATGAGAATTCATTGATTCGTAGATCAAATATAAACTTCAAATTATAGAAAGAACACCTACGATCAATGTAAGTAAACACTCTCTGATCAAATACAGCTGCAAAAGCCTACTCTGCATGTTACATCCTGATATCAGTTATAGGTTAACCATAACCAATTTTTTCTATTAAAAATATGTTTCAAACAGGACTCCGAGGCAAGATACCTGGCCTCAGAAGATGAGAAAAAGTTCAAGACCATCGGAAATCATTCCATCGTCACGAAGGTCGTCATTAAGAAATCATATTTCCACAATCCAAATAACTGTGGTGTGTCTGTCCTAATTGCAATATCGAGAATTTCCATCACAAAAGTACCTAGGCTGCACAATGGACTTCTTGTAGTAACTGTAGGACATCATCGTCACCAGCTTCTCCGCCGTGGCTTTAGGCGATGGTGTCCTGCTATAAGTACTTGTCCGAACGGAACAGAATACTCATATATAGGTTTTTTTAGAGACAAACAAATGTTTCAATGGTTGGAGTAAATTATCCATTTATCCGCCATGTATTATACACTGTGATCTCGTATGTATAGAAATTGACTTGTGGCAAATTACATTCTCTGGGCCAATAATTTCGACGATTACCCTTCTCAATTTTGAAAGAAACTTCATTCACATTTGAATTTGCAGCAACCCAGTAATATTGGCACGGCCTTGTTTGGCGTGGGTAAGGTTGGATCGTTAAAATTTTGATATCTTGATTAGATTATTAATTTTTATGAGTTTAGTCCACTCATGAATTCAAACATTTACATCATCGGTAGGGATACTTTTGCAGCTGTACCTCTCCGATCAAATACAGCTGCAAAATATACAAATATTTAGTATCATATAGTTGTATTAGTACTTTTTATGGTGGTTCTCCAGGACAATTATTACTTCCAACTATCACACTGATGCAGTGGTGGAAACTTTGACAAGAAAAATTAGCGAGGAAAATAGGATTATGATGATTCACAAATTATCATTTAAAATGAAACTAATTTAACTCGGTGAAAATTATGTTAAGGCTTGGAAAATTAAGTAAAACTTGATCATAAAATGGAGCATCCAACTCAAAACATCAGATTAAATTGTCCAGATGTTACCAGCTTAATTGTTACATGTTCTAACGCAAGGATCCTCTACTACCTTGAAGTGGGGTTGTACAAATTTCAGACTCGCAAGACCAGCCTTGGAGCCGTAAAATCCGGTAAACGGAAACTCCGACTATGGCCCCTAAAGTTGGGGCTAAAAGATACACCCACAAGTGATCAAATCTCCATGAAATGAGTGCGGGTCCTAATGATCTTGCTGGATTCATTGAGCCTCCTGAAACAGGTCTGGATTCAAAAATTTCGATAAATGAATGAAGAAGAGGAATTAAAGTTCATGTGAAATAACTTTTGTTCAATGTGTTATGATTCAGTTTTTACCCAGTAATCAGCACTCCAAGGCCAATGGTTATTCCAGCAACAAATCCAGACAACTGGCCCAGCTGCAAGAATTCGTGTTGTGTTATGTTTAGTGTCTATAACACGGTCTTGGGGATGAGGGACAGAGCAGAAGTTAAATTTTAATATCTTTCAGTTGAAAAAAAAGGAATGAAACGACTATCTTTACTTACTTTTGTTTTCATTTGGACACGACACATTGCAGCAAAATCATAGAAAACACGAGCTATCAGATTACTGAGCACGACAGTTTCTACACATTATTTCATTTTGGTTGGATGGAATTGCAGGACGATTTTAGCATTGTCTTACATACCGATTTAGGGTCGTTAAACAAGGATGTAGTTAAGAACAGGACGATGAACGTGGCTAAAAATTCGACCCAGAATGCAGCTGTGCATCCATGTAGTGGCCTTGTCATCATAATCTCAGCTTCAATGCCATAGACTAATGGTACTATATATGCTGCCAAAACCGAGCCTCCCACTTGTGCAAGAACATACAGTGGAGCCTTAAAAATTGCAATTAAAACAAGGGTAAATCTAGTCTCCTTGCATAGATAAGTTTCATTAGAATTTGAATCGTGTGTTGGAAATTTTACCTCTGACCATGGAAATGGACCAACGGTTGCAAAAGCAATAGTTACAGCAGGGTTTAAATGAGCACCAGAAATGGAACCTATAGAGAAAACTAAAACTATTACAGTTAGAGCTGCTGTTACTGCGTATTCCATTAGCCCTGCTTTAATTCCCATGAAAGCCATGTTTCCTATTATCCCGCCAATACAAAACATTAAAAGAAATGTTCCCAATGCCTCTGCCATGACCTGCAGAATGTTGGTTTCTGTTATAAAGACCTCAAAAAAAAATTGGCCCAACTTTTGATATGAAAATGCTTGAGTCGAAGGGTTGTTACCTTTCGGATAAGTGTTGGGTTAATTTCACAAGGAAGCTCGAACAAAGCTTTGTTCGTTGGAATGTTTCTAATGCTAGGAGGAGTGATGTATCCGAATTCTTGATCATTTGCAGGCTGAAATCTTGTGGAGGTACTTGGTGAAACATCAGGAGAAAATGAATCTTGAAAAGAAGTGGCTTTCATTTTTCGAATTTCTCTTTTCTTAGTTGCGGGTATCAAGTCTTACAGGGGATATTTGAAGGTAAACAAATATAAATGAATCCCAAATTAGGATTCGTATATTGTACTTTTGAGCTCACATATTTATGTTTTAGAATTGCAGGAAATAAAAATGTGAGAAGCTGGGAAATGAGGGACGGTGGTTTCTTCAAGTGTTCAAAAACGCAATACTTGCTTTGTTTCCTGAAAAAGCATGAAAAATTAAGTCATACTTCTTGCATGTACTAAAAACACACACAGATTGACCATTTCTGTCCAACTGTTTCCTAATTAATTACTACCTAGAGAATTAGTTCTGCGACCATAATGTTCACCGGCCAATTCCATAATAAACATTTGGTGAATCCAAGATTTGTGTTGTAAGAAGATTTACAAAGTTATTCCAACACATTTCAGGAAACATATTAGTCATATATCCAGCTTGTTACCCTTGGTGATATACATCTTTCGAACCATGGGACAGTGTCAAACATCCGACAGGAGTGTTGTGAGAAATGTAACATTTTTGCATTCATAATGCATATACATGAAGAAAGATAAAAGGCAACGGCCCGTCTGTTGACGGTGCCTGCACAATAAAGTAGATCGAGTGCCCACAGCCCAAACTACACTACTCGTGATGTTTCCATAGACAAAAAAACAAAAAACGCAGTACACAAGGAAGATTTCAAATAGCAACTGCAAACGATCAAAACGATGCCTCAAGCTTTCGACGTAAAATTGAAAGTTGGCACAAGTAGTTTGACGCCCCTACGACGTAGAACTGAAAAGAAACATGATCTAAACAAACTAAAAAAATAATTCAAAAAAATATCATAAATTAACCACACCCTAAACATCACACAAGCATCAACAACTAAAAATATAAAATATATTACATAAACTTGGATATTATAGGAAAATATGCACTACTGCAATATAATTTCGAGGAGGGATGTTCATTGATCTTTTTTGTTAGGTAGTTGATAATGGGAAGGTAGAGGGTATTTGTGCTTTTTGTAATGATAGCCTGGAGTCTATGGAATGCGTGCAAAAGGTTTATATTTGAGG
The DNA here is from genome assembly GCF_012295235.1 of Primulina huaijiensis. NCBI lineage: Eukaryota > Viridiplantae > Streptophyta > Magnoliopsida > Lamiales > Gesneriaceae > Primulina > Primulina huaijiensis. The sequence continues at coordinate 20,987,968 of NC_133314.1, forward strand.
GGAAGTTTTTACAGTCGGAGGAGGATCTAGAGAATGCAAACAGGTTGTGGCCTGTGGGGATCCTTTCTAGTATGTAACTCTAAGCCTCAACCGAGTTCATCTTTGTTGCCTCTGCGAGTCAGTTGGACTGCCCCTCCTGCTGATCATACAACCAAAATCAATGTGGATTGACGTGAATTATTTTGGGTGAGTGGTTGGTAGGGATCGCGAATGTGTGATGGTATTTGCTATCACAGTATCACTTGAGTTATTATTCACGCTGTATATAGCGGAAACTTAAGTTGTTCTTGAACGAAGCCTAGCTGATGCGAGGTTAGTCAGGAGCTCCAGAAGCACAACTGGTATATTCTACAAATATATTAGTATTTCACGTACGATACAATATTATTTTATGTAATCAATATAGTAATTAATAATTATATTTAGTAAATATGAATGTTTAGATAATTACTTAAATATCAAATAAACATTAGAGGGAGTATACATCAAATAATAGATATTTGTGTATGAATAATTAAAACATGTCAATTGTGTTATTGTGGAGTTGCCGAAATTCTAGCAATCTTTATTTTGAAGATAACGAACTTATTATTGTGTTTCGTACATATTTACTCAAATAGCTAGATTGAGATGGAGGTCATCACTTTACCCAAAAATCTTTGAATCAAGAGTTATAATCAAGATAATAGACCAACTAGATTTGGGCCAAACTCCAGCTGTTGAACCAACTCCAGCAGGTCCAAAATCCTACTGGACCGCTCCTAAATTCCAGCCACCAAACTCTGACCAGACCGCTCTGGAAGTTTAGCCTTCAGCCCGATATTAAAAAGTTGTCAGAATGTCAAATATGATTGTTTTAATGTTAAAAACAGTACAAAACATTTTCAAACAGTCATATTATTGTATCTAACGTCCATCATTCTTAGAAGTCATAATATAACACTTTTAATATCAAACAACAAGCTTTGATGATGATTAAAAGTATGTGCAAATTAATTAAAGAAAAACAAGCTTGAATAAGAGCAAACCCAAGAAGATGAGGCTATATTCAGACATCTATAAACATATTCATGCTTGTTTATTTGTAACGTTTATTTATCATTATTATTGTTTTTAGATGCATTGTTGAATCATTTTATGAATGTTTCAAAATATTATATATAAAATGTTTCACAAAATGTTTCAACTAAAAATATTATACGCTTTCGACTTCCATATATTTTAAATATTTTACAAAATTTAAACGGTTTTTAAAAGAATTATTTCGAGTTTCTTCTGTTTGGTTTGAAAACAAAACTCGATTTAATTTCTTGGTACTCATTTCATTTTTTAAACATTTCAAAAACGAGCTATTAAAACTCAATTTCTCTCCCTTAATCGATCCTATAAATTATCAATTAAATTATACAATTTGTTACATCACCAGAAGGAGATCATTATTGTATACAATATTTGTTAGAAAATTTTGGACAAAATATTTGAATTTTCTGTGTAGCAGTGCATAACACACAAAGATTTGTATTAGGCAAGGGATCAAGGGTGTCTTAGGAGTTTTGATTAGGCAAGAGATCAAAAGTGTTGTAGAAGTTTCGCATTTACTTATCATTGCTACTGTTTTTAGATGCATTGTTTGAACATCTTTTGTATCTTTCAAATACCAAAATATTTCATACGAAGTGTTTGATAAAATGTTTCAACTAAAAATATTTATACACTTTCAACTTCAAAATATTTTAAATGATTTACAAAATTTTAAACATTTTTAGAGAGTTTATTTCGCTTGGTTTGAAAACCAAACTCGATTTAATTTTCTCGATGCTCGGTTCATTTTTTTTAAACATTTCAAGAATGAACAATTGTAGCTCAATTTTTCTCCCTCAGTCAATCCTACTAGTTATCAGTTAAATCATACATTTTGTTACATCACTTCAAGAACATATCATCACTACTACAAAAACGGCAAACGACAACGGATTTTATCCGTTGTCGTAGCCATTTAAAAACTGTTGTAACTGAGGGTGTTGTTGAAAGTCCGTTCAACGACAACGGTTTTTATCCGTTGTGGTAGATCAAATGTGCGACGGTTTTTAAAACCGTCGCAAATAAAAAGAGCGACGGGTATGAATAAAACCGTCGCTAATTCAAAATTAGCGACGATTACATAACCCATCGCTAATAAAACCGTCGCTCATTTAAAATTAGCGACGGGTAGCAATCACGACCGTCGCTAATTTTAGCGACGGTCATCTGTCAAGATTTCCGTCGCTAATTTGTTTCGAAAAATAAAAAAAATACTTTTAATAATTTAATAAATCTAAAAGAAACTAATAATACAAACTAAAATCGTATAAAAGAAAAAAAATTTAAGTGTTGTGAAGTAGTAAAATCGTGTAAAAGAGAAAAATCTTAAGTGTTATAAAGTGGTTAGAAAAATTTTACGTGTTGTGTGAAAGTGATAAAATTGTGTAAGAGAAAAAAAAATTTTAAGTGTTGTGTGAAGTGATGAAATGGTGTAAGAGAGAAAAATTCTAAGTGTTATGAAGTGGTGAGAAAAATTTTAAGTGTTGTGTGAAGTGATAAAATGATGCAAAAGAGGAAAATTTTAAGTGTTGTGAAGAAAAATGGAACGAAAATGGTGATATTTATAGACCGTTTGCGACGGATTTTGGTTGAACCGTCGCTATTGGCGACGGTAAATGATAAACCGTTGCATTGTTTTATTTGGCAACGGTTTGGAATTAAACCGTCGCTAATTTTAGCGACGGTTTCAAAACAACGGGTTTGTCAATCCTGTCGCTAAATTTAAAGATGCGACCGGTTTTTCAAAAACCGTCGCTAATTTTAGCGACGGTTATTTCAAAACCGTCGCTAATTGAAACTTAGCGACGGTTTTGACAAACCGTCGCTAAATTTAGCGACGGTTTTTGAAATAACGATCGCTGAATATTGCAACGTTTTCCAAAACCGTTGTTGATTGTCAAAAAACCACGCTAATCGACAACAGTTTCTTCAAACCGTTGTCAATTGTCCAAAAAAACACGCTAATCGACAACAGTTCATAGAACCGTTGTCGTTGACCCAAAAAAAACGCTAATCGACAACAGTTCATAGAACCGTTGTCATTGATCCCAAAAACCGTTGTCTTTGCCCCCAAAAGACAACGATTTTCGATAAAATCGTTGTTAAAAAACATACGACAGCGGTTTTTGTGAAAAACCGTTGTCGTATGTGCGTTGTTGTATACAGAATTTCTTGTAGTGAATCGTCAATAAAAGTGTGCGCTTATTATTATCGTATATTCTATTTGTTAGAAAATTTTAGACGAAATATTTTAATTTTCTGTTTAACATTGCGCAGCACAAAATATTTTGGATTAGGCAAGGGATCGAGAGTATCCTAAGAGTTTTGATTAGGCGATTGATCAAAAGTATGCTATAAATTTCGCATTTACTTACCATTACTAGTATTTTAGATGCATTGTTGAAACATCTTTTGCATATCTCAAATATCAAAATATTGCATACAAAATATTTGATAAAATATTTCAACTAAAATTATTTATACACTTCCATATATTTTAAATGATTTAAAAATTTTAACCTTGTTTAGGGGGATTATTTTGAGTTTCTTTCTATTAGTTTGAAAATCAAACTCGATTTAATTTCTCGATGCTTGGTCTTTTTAAAAAAAAACATTTCAAGAACAAGCTATTGTAGCTCAATTTTTCTCCCCCAGTCGATTCTACCAGTTATCAGTTAAATCATATTTTTTGTTATACCACTTGAAGGAGATATTATCGTTAATAAAAGTGTGCTCTTATCAGTATCGTATACACTATTTGTTGGGAAATTTTGGATGAAATATTTGAATTTTTTTGTTTAACAATTCACAATATAAATAATTTTGTATGCTCATAAATTAACAATATGCTTAAACGGGTAAAATTATAAATTACAAAAAAAATGAATACATTTAATTTAATCAGACAAATCATTTTCCGTAGCCTTATATTCCTATAGTTAAAAAATAGGTTTCATCATTAAATCTTAAACTATTTAAAAAAACAATAAATAATTTTATAACAATATAAGATGGGTTAAAATAATAATAATAATAATAATAATAATAATAATAATAATAATAAACAACAGAAGAAAGTCACATAAATAATGATTTGATATATCATTCTCGATAACAAATATATTTGATAATCTGTTTTTAAGATATACAAACATTAAAGTATAAATTTAATTCGATTTTTCTTTTTCAAACATATAATATAATGTTTTCTCATTAATGGATTATGTGATGTTTCTTCGTTAATGCATTAAAAGTTTGGCCTTTCCAAATTTGAAAGATCAACCATTACCTAAGCTCGTCAATTAATGCTCGCGTCCACCCACGTGACAATTTAAACAATTACGCATGTGACAATTTAAATAATCATTATTTTACTTTTATTATTTTTTATTCATTATATTATATTACCCTTATTCTATGTTACCTTTGTTCTTTTTTATTTGTCATATTATATCACCTTTTTTTATATATACATATATATAGGATGCATCCATCTATCCATACGTTAGAAACATAAAATTTATATATATATATATATATAAAAAGCATCATATTTTGTTTTTTTTTAATTCATTAAAACATGTTCACACATTTTTCAAAACTTATTTAACATAGGTGTGTTACTAAAAAAAGAAAAAATATTACTAGATATGGAAATTGCATTAAATATTTGGATAATCTTAAAAAAGTTTGTAATAGAAGTGTCATAACACTACTACCCAATCCTGTCCCGATAAGAATTAAGAATTTTTTTCTCCCGATCTCGTACTCGACAAGTGTTGGACCCAAATGTTCGGGATTCCAATAAATATTTTTTTAATCAATAGAAGCTCTCCAAACATATATTGAATTTAGATAAGATATGTCGATTTTTAAGTTCTTAAGAACACGGCAGACAATGTACGTAATAATTAAAAATAAATCATCTTCTCGACACCAAACAAATCCAAAACAAAAATTAACATACCAAGTCATTGTCTCACTAAACCACCACAAAGCCTTCTCAAGCTCCACTTGACATGAATAATCAGTATTTCATAGTAGAATAATGTTTAGTGACTAACATTTATTCACTAATAATATTATAATATTTTTCAAAAAACCAATTATAAAAAATTATTTAAATAATTAGGTCTAGTAAAAAATCTCGTTAGGCAAATACGTTGATCAAGACGAGAAAATCCATACAACTCAAATCGGAAAAAAGTGGGGGCGAGATATTTTCAGAGTGAAAAAGAGACAAAATTCGAGATATATCGTGATTTCATAGGATTTTGCCCACACTTGTCTGTGATATTCTATAGCTAATAGAAAACTATAAATTGGACTTCAGTCTCTAACCGTCGATTTTTTTTGTGTTCAGTCTCTGGGTACTTTTTTAGTACCACATTTACATATGAAGTGTATCACATTTTCACATGAAGTGTACCACATTTTGTATGACATAGTACCACAATTTTGTGGTTAGGGAATGAACCCAAAAAAATATTTTGATCGGAGATTTTTCACAAACTTCCACGATAAAAAAAGCTATAATCTAGTTACTTAGAAAAGACTATTACATGACAAAAAACATGGTGGCCAGCCCTTTAAGCATTTAAATATTATTAAAATATTGGTTAAATAATATACACTTTAATCATTATTATATTGTTAAGTTTATAAATAAATATTAAAAATAGGCTAATAAATCATATTTTGAGAATGTTCTGAGAATATTATGAGAATATTCACTTTTATGTAGGAATTGTATTAAATTAATGAAATTTTTTGACATAAAAAATAATTTTTTTAGTGCTGAATTTGGAGAAAAAAGCATTTTTATTCCTCACTTTTTTACTAAAACAATATTAGTCCTTAAATATTTCAACTCAACACTTTTAGTACCTAAACTTTTAAAAATATAACAAAATTAGTCATCACTGTTAATTTTATGGTTAAATATGTTAATTTTGTGGTTAAATATAATTTTTAGACTAAATTGTGATATTTATTATATTATAGGGACCAAAAATAGACACAAAAAATTTAGAAACTAAAATTATGGTGAAAATAAATACGGTAAATAATCACATTTATTATATGAATATATGCTATTATATATAAACAAAATTTAATAATAATTTTTTAAATAAATTACTAACTCAAAAAAATCAAGTAAAAAAGATCAAAATTGATATAAATTTGTAGTTATAACTTATTTAATAAATCATTTTATAAATATAGAAAATATGGATTATTTTTTATCAAAATAATTTCATGATATAACTTTTTTTAGTTGACATACTAAATTTTATCGACTCTTTTATAAATATAAATTTAATTTTGTTTAAATATTATTTTAATAGTATTAAAATTGTCAAAATTTATTAAAATTAAGAAATGAAGTTAGAATTTTATTATTTTTAAATCATGTATTAAGCTAAACTTTTGAATAAAAGATTAGTTATTTTTTTACATTTTTAGATTTTTTGATATAAAATAAAAAGTGAAGTTTTAGTATTAATTTATTTTTACCGTAAGAATTATTTTATTTTTTAAATATTTTATAAAAAATTTTTATTTATACATATAATTATATATACTACATATGTATATTTGATATCTTAACAAATAAAATTGTATATATTTTATATATTATTTATAAATAAAATCAAATAATTAAATAGATTTGATATCAACATCAAAGATATTGAATATATTTTTTAATTTTTATTTTATTCAAGAAATTATTGGAAAATATATTAAAATTTATTTTATGTAATAAAAACTAAAATACAAGAGCAGATAGTTTTTGTTTATATAAAAAATTATAATGATTTTTTTATTTATATATAATAAAATAGTATATTCTTTTCATAATATTTTTAGTTACTAATTTTGCAGTTTCGATACCTGAAATTTAATAAATATCGTAAATTAGTTTCTACAATTACATTTAACTATAAAATTAATGGTGATGACTAATTGTGTTGTATTTTTTTTTTAAAGTTTGACGATTAAATGTGTTACATTAAAATGTTGAGGACAAAAAATATTTCAGTAAAAAAATAAGAACTAAAAGTATATTTTCCCCTGAATTTGCATTGAAATAATAATTTGGTGGAAGATGACCTTTATCTCCATTTTTTTAGAAAAACAACCAAAAATAACTCTATAATCCTAAAATTAAATAATAGTTAATTCAAAAAACGAAGACCAAAACAATTGATCGTATTCGTCAATAATCTATACCTGGTAGAAAAAGAAGCTATAATCTTGTAAGAAACTGTTGCATAGTACAAACATGGTGGCATTTTCAAGATGAAAATTACAAGTCAACGAAGCTCTACAAAATTCGAAATTACACCCAATAAATCAAGAAACCATCGGATACATGGAAGATGCATCAAAATCGGAGCATTTCTTCTTCCCCATCCCCAACGGTGAAGAAAATCCAAGCATAGAATTCGCCAAATTAAACTCCAACGTGTAATCTTCCAATTGATAACCCCCCATGACAATTGGATCCATTGTATTCAGTCCTGTCACGCCCCGAGACCGGGGTTAGTCGACACCGGCGTTATTCAACAATCACATAATTGCTAAACAACAAGCCTCGTAGTACAGTATAAACCAAAACCAGTTTATATCATAAATATACCATAAAAATGGAATCGTCTTTACAATAATAACTCTGAAAACGGTAAAAATCTGCGGAAGCGTTCACAACTAGAATTCAAAACTCACAAGAACATATTCTTAATTAAAATTCTTCATGCGTCCACTATCAGCCCAAAAACTGATGTCTGATTCTTCTTTCTCTATTTCTTCTTCTGATTTATCTGGGAGGGTAGAGTAAGGGGTGAGTATTTTGGGAATACTCAGTAAATGGGGGAAATATCGAACACCACATAAAATTTTTCATATTTTCGAAAATAACATATATTTACAGCATGCTTTTCATAATTTTTAACACTGCAATTTTTCACCTTTCATGGTTTACTGACGTCAGTCCCTAAGTTTTAATCCTCTAAGGGGGCGAGGCCATAAAACAGTTCTATCCCACTGTTAAGGGCCATATGTTGGAATTCCACCCATTTTCAGGGAATCCTCACAGTGTCCTCACAAAAACGTAACAAGATTTAAAAAA
>NC_133314.1:20999041-21000683 GCF_012295235.1 Primulina huaijiensis
TTTTTTTTTTCTGGTTTTATGGCTTTCCAAGTCTTGGAAGCAGAAAGAAGGTATTTCTGTCTCTTGGCATTGCCATGATACCTTATTTCTTCTTGGTTCGCGGTTCGGAGTTTGAAATTCTTACTCTGGCAATCTGCTATTGCACTGCTATTAGATAACCAATCCATCTACATGATGACATCGAAATCTACCGAAGTGCTTTGAATCAAGTCGGCACTGAATATATGCGAACTGATACTGATTTTATTCTATCTTGAAATTATCACGATTACTATCTCAAAACTTAAAACCCATATAAAATCTTGGAACTTAACTCAATATCAATCTATAGCCTATTGATTTAAATCCCAAAAATTATAACTCAGTCTTCATAAAATAAAATCTTATTCAACCTTGTAAAAATGAAATTAATCCTCAATCAATTTTTGTTCTACATCTTACTTTCAACGAAACAATGATCTTAGAGAGCTCCAACACAAACTATTTTTATTGAATGTATTTCTCCTTGAATCATTCTTAGTATCGTAACAAAAGTCAAAACTTATTATGCTATATTTTCCTCAATATCCAGCAATATCTCATAACTTATTTTATTCACATAAGGTCGTATCCTACTAGTTATCCCAAAAATAATATAAATTACTAAACCTGAAGATATTGTCTCCCAACTCATTTATACAAGATAACCCAAAAGCTTACATATTTAAAGTTAATGCTTAGCATTCTTAAGAACCCAAATTAATGTTCACACATTTAACTATTGCCCAAAATCAACTTCTATATTGGAATATTCAAAACTTATTATAACTCTTATCTTAGATTTTCACATACTATTTTTTTTTCCATAAATAATTTATTGTCCCCAAATCAAATATTTCATCTTAAGTCAGAAGCTTAAGTCAACTCATCTCAGATAGATATAATCCCAACGATATAGGCCAATACTAATTGTTTCCTTAATCCAATTTTATAAAAATCCGATAAGCACTACAAGAAACGCGTTGAACAAGATTTTTCGAGAAATTTTCCAAAAATGAAAAGTTTTGAGATGGACATATGGATTCGAAGAGTATGTCGAGAGGATTTCAGATCAGTTGACGGAACCGAATTCGGAGTTTCCTACGAAAAAATCGAAGGATGTATGCTGGCGGGTTGACTCGCTAACTTGGCCGAGTTGACTCGCCGGGTTGACTCGCCTGAGTATGGTCGGAGCAAAGTCGTATGACGGCGAAGGGGTAAGGGTCACGGAACCGGTGGTGGCACGGCCAAAATCGGTTGGAAAACTACCTAATTTGGCCGGAAACTCGCTCAACTCGCCCAACTCACTTGAAATTGGGCGTTTCCGATTGGCTCACCCGAACTCAAAATTGATGGTTGGGAAATGTTACCAATGGATCGTATATTGGTTGCGTAAAATTAATTGAAAATCGGAGTAGGATTGCTAGGGTAATTGGATGAAATACTTTTCGGGTTAGGGTTCATATTACAATTTCGTAGATCTGAAATTCTGGTTTCACACGAACACAAAATCTAAAATTGTTTGAGGGCTTTTGTTCGTCTCAACGAGGCGGTTCGGGAACTGGTCGCCGATCGAAAAAAGGTTACCGGAGGAGGCCGGAATCGGAGGAAACGCGGCGCGCGC
>NC_133314.1:21001547-21061278 GCF_012295235.1 Primulina huaijiensis
AAATTTGATGTATAAATGAGGTGTAAATTCTGAATGAGAGCTTCTCCTATTTATAGGAAGGTGGCTGCTATCTTGATCGTGTATTATCTTCGCGTTTGAACTTTGAATCAAACTTTAAATCTAGGATAATTATCATTCTTTATCCGTTATCTTGGATAATTTTTCGAAATCTAAATATTCATCCCTTGGATATTTCGAAATTTAGAGATCATATTATCCTCTGTTTAATCTCTATCCAGGTATATCAAATCTTAGATCTTTATCTGGTAAAAATCTTTCCAACTTTGAATTTTTATCTCCAACTTTATCTGCATATATCCAAATTCTTTATTTAATTATTGGATTGTGATAGACTTATTTATTATCTCAAGTTCAAAATATATGCACAATATTATCTTAAATCTTGAGCTTCAAAAATATTGTACACGATATAATTATCCCCCCAACTTTGGATAAACTGCAAATCTTACATCTCAAATAAAATAATGAGATAGATACTCAAATATTGACTAATCCTAGCACACTTAAATTACAAAAATATTATCACGATCACAAAAATCTTGGGTTTTACAAGTCCTCCATTCAAGAATCCCAAACACATTACCTCGTTGCTAACTCGCACCATTGAATTCCTCCCAAGAATCCTCCACTTCACCAGCTCACTCTGCAAAACGAGATCAACTGCTGGAAAATTTGGCAAAATCGTTTTGCTTCCCACTTCATTTGGACTAAAGCAAATTTCAAATGGTGCCACAGGTGCAACCAAACTCAAGTTCATGGAAGTAGCAGCCTTGATGTAAGCAGCAATAAATGTGTTGTAGATCTTGCTTTCCATCGTGGTGTAAGGAGTGGTTGTGCTTATTTTTGTCCTTCCAACAAACCCTATTGGATATAGAGACAATTTCTCGCCAGATATCTTGATCGAGCTCACATTTATGTAATACCCATCTTGTATGTTGCTGTTCTTGGAAATTAGGGAAGTGTACATCATTGAAATCGTGGACTCGTTTTCAATTTCAGACGGACTCCCACCCAACAAAATTGCACCATTTGATGGGGACAAACAGATGGAAAATTTCCTGTGAAAGAAGCCGAAAGTAGTAGAAAACTGTGATGGGAGAGAAATTCTTGAATTTCCAAGCCCTAGCATACCTTTGGCATCACTAGCTAAGCCTTCAAGCAACAAGTTTGGAGCACATGAAAACAAGAAGCGTCGAATATACGCCAATGAACCTGGTTCCATAGCATCCAAGAATTTCACACCAACTCTCCCCTCTTTCATCTCCCCAGATGTTGAAACTCTTGATACAGAGTTTTCTACCGGTAAAGTACAAGTCTTGGAGGCATCGCACCGCAGCCCACCACTCCTAGAACAACCCTTAATTTCAACCATCGAACACTGCAGAGAACAACTTTTAACAGACCCCGTAGAAGACAATTGGGAGGTAAACTCAGAATCAATCCAAACAAATGGTCCTCCAAGATCCACCACAAGCTTGACAGGGGATAGATTCTCACCTATCAAGAGTTCTGTAACGTATTGAAGAGTAGAGAGATCTTTTTTAAGTGGAAGAACCGCAGCTTTTGGCAAAGTGGGATATTTATGAGAAATTGCGCCGTGTATGTGAGAAATCAGTGGAAAAATTAGTAGAAATTTAAAAAAACTAGCCATGGAAGAAGACGAAAACTATATAGCGTGTGAGACAGATAATTAACACAAGAGAATGTGGCGGAGGGCCGCGGTGGACGGCTGTTTTCAAGGTGTCGCGAAGTCTTTTTCTGGACTTGTTTGTCTTCTTTTTTAATGTTACTAGGTAAAGACACGTGCGACGCACGTAAAAATACATTTCTATTGTCAATAATTGTTGTTAAAGAAATGAGATCGGAAGAAATTAATTTACAGAAAATTATATATGAATGATTTTCATGTTAGTTTAGTCAATAGAAAATGAGTAATGCTACATGTACAACCAAATTTGTACAATAATTCTTACAACACAAAAAAATCAATACAAAAATTTTATTTATCAAAATCTCATGATAAATTAAATATAAAATCTCATTAGACAATAACAAAATCTCACGATATAATTGTTGTAAATATCGCAGTACGATATATTGGTTGTTCTTTTAACATTATCCGTAGGAAATTCAATGTAATATAATTTGTACAACAAGTATTATAAAATGAGTGCAAAAGATATTTGTTTAAAAATTTTATATGTTATAAATCTAAGGTTATTCTTGAATGGAAGGATTTCAATACATTCAAATATATTTTTGTTATTTAGTGAAGTAACATCGTAAACTTCAAATCCACTCATTTCATGTATATATAGTAGTATTTCATGTTAATTATGATATATTTCAAGTCCACCCAATAATGATGTAATTTGAAATTCATTCTACTTTATATAAATAATAATATGTGAATAAGTCATGCGTAGATTCAATATTTGATCTATTGTTTCATTGTTAACAATAAAATTATAATTCTAATCCATGAATTTGAAATCAATTCATCCAAGCGCAATCTAAATAAATTAATAATTGTTGAAAAACATATTAGTAATAAATCTTATAATTTTGTATAAATTAGACATTGAAGAAAATATAATATAGGATTGATATCATAATAATAATTAAATTTAAATTTGAGAGAAGAAAAAAATTATAATTCATAGCGTTGATCACTTATTTTACCATGTGCTATTGATTTATGAAAATTAAAAATACAATATCGATAATATATTTTAAATCTTAAATTAAATTATTGCGTCAAATGTTTTCTTCCTTTATATTTTCAATTTTTATTGCTTTCACGATTTTTTTTTTGTCATCAGCTTTTTCTTCTTTGTGAAAAAAAAAATATTCTCATAATCTTCATTAGCAAATCTTATGGTGCTGTCGACATCAATCATTTGCAGTTTCATATCTGTATTTTTTAATTCTTTTGTTGGACAACTTTTTTTATGTAATAATTTTGATGCTGAAAATCTTTCTGTTCAATAATTTAATTATCCTTAATATTCATTCTTGTGTTGTTATCGTCTTCTATTACTTATATTTTAATATTGTTACAATTGAGACAATTGATGATCGTCTTTTTTCTTTTTAATTTTTTGTTGTTCGGAATCTACTGATATCTTTTTTCATTCAATGTTTCGTTATTGAAATATTTTCTTATATTTTGAATGTGTTCAATTATAAATTATTTAAATCGTTTTCTTCATTTTGAGAAGAATGTATATTATTCTCTATTTGATGCCTCTACAGGTCTCCACACAAATCAAGTTTTTTTTTTTGGAAATTTTTTTTCCTTTAATCTACAAACAAATAAAACCAAAGAATTTTGTTATTTCAGTCTTCTACAAATTATGTTTCTTTTTTGTAAAAAAATCTTTTAACTTAATCTACAAGCAAATAAAACCAATGAATTTTGGTTATTTCATCTTCTAGACAACTGAAAAATATGGTTTAATTAATATGATATTATTTATCAAAAAATTTTCAACTCTTAGTGATATAACAGATTTATGCAATATATTATTTAAATACAAAAATTCAAAATTATGATCAACATATTTTTTTTTATATTTCATACTATATTATTGGAAGTGTTAAATTTTTATATATTAATTTTTTTCTTGAAAAACTTCTTGCGTATATAAACTCATTCAAAAGATCATAGATTTACAAAATAAAACAAATCATATTCAATTTAATAATTTGTGAAAAATATATGTTCACTTCATCTATAAGCAAATAAAAACCAAATAATTTTGACCTTTCTTATTATCAATCATAAGGAGAAATATTGAGTAATGCCAATGAATAATTTTTGTAAATATTTATTCATAATAATTTTAAAAATTTACCTTTGAAGATATGTCATTTCAGATTACATAAAGCTATAATTAATTTGTTTATATCCATCTTTCATAAAAATACATTTTCGTCAATTGCAAGATCATCAAATAAGTAATTGTTACAGTTTCTGACCTTTACAAAGACGAAAAATAGTTAAAATTAGTAAAACTATATGTATTCAATCATATATTGTTAAATTTTAAAAATAAACTAAGGCTTTGAAAAAAATTAGTTGGAGTTTTTTTTATAAAGAAATATAGATAGAATAAATACTTACGAAATATTTATAAGGTCATCTTTCTTCTATATTCGATAATGCTTGGTATCATTTTTGTGAAATGTAATTAACTGTGGAACCTTTTCGTGACACCAACCCACATGATTTAATTATTTGACATCATTATTTTAATTCGTCGTTTTAAATTAAATAATCTTAATTAATGTAAAATAAAGGATATTTAACATCATGTCCTTACACAAATTATGTTTTTTTTTTTTTTTAATTCACTATATTTTCAACCAAATAAAACAAAAGAATTTTGGTATTTCAATATTGTACAAACTAATTGTTTTGGGAAAAAATTATTTTCACCTCATCTATAAACAAATAAAACCAATGAATTTTTGTATTTCAATATTCTCAAATTAATATTTTGTAAAAAAAAATATGTTCAATTCATTTACAAGAAAATAAAAACCAAATAATTTTGGAGTTTCAGTCTTCTTGGCAACTTGATCCTTACATAACATACATAGATTGACAATTTTGACATCATCATAATAATTGATTTTACAAAAACATCATCACCAAATTAAAGATAAACTTCTTGCATAGATAAAATCATTCAAAAGATTATAAATCTACAAAATAAAATAAATCACATTCAAATTAACAAATATTTTTGTGGAAAACATTTGTTCACTTCATCTACAAGTAAATAAAAAACGAATAATTTTGACATTGTCTATGGAGAAGTAGTGAGTAATGCTAATGAATAATTTTTATAAAAATTTATTTATCGTAATTTTAAAAATTTACATTCAAAGATATATCTTTTAAGTTTACAAAAAGCTGTAAATGTTTTGTCAATATATATCTCTTATAAAAATACTTCTTCGTTAATTGTAAGAATATCTCATAAAGTAATTGTTATAGTTTATAGCCTTTAAAAAAGGAAAAAATAGATAAAATTAATACAAATATATTTATGCAATCTTATATCGTTAAATTTTAGTAATAAACCAAGGCTTTGAAAAATATTAGTCGACTTTCTTTTTGATAAAGAAATATAGAGAGAATAAATACCCACGAAATATTTATTAGGATTATCTATATTTATATCTAATAATTCTTGTATCATTTTGTAAATGCAATTAAATGTCGAACTTTCTTCATGACACCAACCTTGGTAAAACAAAAAGAAAATTAGTTTAATTATTTGGCTTCATTAGTTAATTATTCGTCTTAAAAATAATTAATTTTACTTGATGTAAAATAAAATATATTTAACATCAGATCCTTATACAAATTAGGTTTTTTGTGAAAAAAATATTTTCACTTTATTTACAAGCAATTAAAACCAAAGAATTTTAGTATTTTAATCTTCTACAAATTAACTTTTTAGTGAAAAAATCTACAAATTAAGTTTTTTGTGAAAAATTCTTTTCACTTCATCTATAAGCAAATAAAACCAATATATTTTGGTATTTCAATCTTTTCAAATTAATATTTTTTGTGAAAAAAGTTTGTTCAATTCATCTACAAGAAAATAAAAATCAAATAATTTTAGAGTTTCATCTTTCTTGGCAACTTGATCATTATCTAGCATAAATATAGTTTGACAATTTTGTCCTGATTATAATAACTGATTTTACAAAAATATCATCACTAAATTTATTCTGTATGTACAAACTAAGTATATAGATTTTAAAAAAAAAAAACTTCAAAAAATTATATATATGAAGGACCCATGATAATCTATACCTTCTTAATAAAAATCCAAAAACTCAATAAGGATATATACGTAAAATTCTAACAAATTGCTAATGAATTATCACTATAATTACATTTATTGTAGTAATTTATATCATTTCAAGAATAAAATGTAACTCTTAATTATCTTTATACTACCTTTAAATGTTTTATCTTTTTAATTTTCTCTCTATATCATATTTTATTGTTTTAATTCAAATTTATATTATATTTTTAGTGCATTTTTAATTAAGTAATAAATTATAGTATCACAAGAAGAAATATGAAAAAATTAATTATATATGCAATACGTAGAATAACATGATAAGTATATAATAATATAATAATATGAAGTTTAAAACTAACATATTTTTTGGTTTTTTAACTAAGAATTGAAAATAAAGAGTTTAATAAATTATTTAGGAGAATTCAATTATGAGTGTTAATATATTAATAATATCATAAAATATGAATATCTTAG
Source organism: Primulina huaijiensis (assembly GCF_012295235.1). Taxonomy (NCBI): domain Eukaryota; kingdom Viridiplantae; phylum Streptophyta; class Magnoliopsida; order Lamiales; family Gesneriaceae; genus Primulina; species Primulina huaijiensis. The sequence continues at coordinate 21,007,871 of NC_133314.1, forward strand.
AAAAACTCAAATATTTTAACTATAAATAATAAGAAATTTAAAGGTTTTAATAACACTTTTTAACTCGGTCATTTTTTTCAGGAACACTGAAATCAAAATCAGAACTAATTTTTCTCGACTTCAGTTCCAAAATCAGTTCTCATAATATAAAAATTTAATGTATAACTGTTAAACAATTAATTTCATTGTGTCACATATTGTATAAATATTTCATTTAATATTTAAAAATAGATGATCATAGCAATTTTTAAAAAAATTATACAAATTAAGTTTTTTGTGAAAAATTCATCTCACTTCATCTATAAGCAAATAAAACCAATATATTTTGGTATTTCAATCTTTTCAAATTAATATTTTTTGTGAAAAAAGGTTGTTCAATTCATCTACAAGAAAATAAAAATCAAATAATTTTAGAGTTTCATCTTTCTTGGCAACTTGATCATTATCTAGCATAAATGTACTTTGACAATTTTGTCCTTATCATAATAACTGATTTTAAAAAAATATCCTCACTAAAATTCTCCTGTATTTACAAACTAAGGACAAAGTTGACAATACACAATAGAAAAACTTTGACCTTGGTTCACACTTTTATAATATGTATAGATGTATAGATTATTAAATTATTATTATTATTATTTTACAGGATTTAAATTAAAAATTTTAGACATGATGATAATTATGGATAAGGTTTGGATGAAAAGAATTGAATGGGTTTTTGTTAAGATTTATATTTAGATTTAACTTAAAAAACTAAGAGTTAGAAGTAATTCAATCTAAACAACTAGATTAAAAGGAGAAGATTTTTTAAGTTCATATATACAATTCTTAAAGATTTTATTTAATCGATGTAAGACAACTAATATACCCTTATCACGTAAAGTGTAAAGTTTACAAGTGGCTCAACTATGAGCATAACAGATAGCTCAATTATTGACATTTCAATACATAAATGTGGAACCTGGACTATGAAGAGACGATACCTTATTATTCCAATATTTTAACCGTTTGACTAATTTAATAAGATGATAAATTGAAACACAAATATAACATAATTATCTTTTTAACTCTGTTGTTGTAAAGCTTGAATCAAATGTAAGATGATTCAAGAATGTAGAATCTCATCCTTCACATTAAATAAAAACATTATATTTATCTTCTAAATATATCGTATGTCAGGGCAACTACATTGGTGTTCTAACCAATGGGTTTGAACACCAATGTGGTGTTAATACCAATGTGGGTAGGTGTTAATTACCCACTAACTTGTGCCACGTAATGTGTGTGCCCACATTACATTTTTTTTTATTATTTTATTTTTTATTTTTGGAAAAGAGAGTGAAATTAGCCCACCACATTAATTACATATATTAATATTATATATATATATATGTATATATATATATATGTATATATATATGTATATATATGTATATTATTTAATTTATTTTAATAAGATTGATGAGTGGACAACGAGATCTACAAATAATGAGTGTTAATATTAAAATGAATGTGGTAGAATAGATGTGTTAATATAATGTGTATATGGCATGTGAAACCTATGATTTTTGATGAGGTGGTGGGTGTTATAACGGTAACGAATGCGGATGTCCTCATACACGTTGCGAAAAATTTCTGTACACGACTTCTTAATTATCATTAGTAAGTATTATGTGAAATAGTCTTACGGATTCATATATGTGAGATATTTCGACCTGATCTATACCACTATTGAAAATTAATATTTTTGACATAAAAATTTAATATATTTTATGAGTCGGATATGGTTAAGAAGATCCGTGTTACAAAATTGACATGTGAGACAATCTCACAAGATTTTTTTTTTAATAATAAACCATCTAAGAATTCCTTTTTAGTTTTCATCGTTATTCTGGACCAATATAATAATCGTTCAAACTTGCCTCTTAATTGGTCAAAATAAAATTACTTACACTGGAGTAAGTTATGAATAAGGTATAAGTATATACTGACGACCAGTGACCACTACTACTGTTACTCTAATTAAATTAGAACAAATACGTCAAATTAAAGTAGTATATCTTTAAGGTAACATAACATGTTTATACGTACAAAAACTCCAACATGTTTTGCATTGATTATTTCATGTATATACTTCTGATTTCACTGTTTACTTGTGTTTTCATTTAAAGCAAAAGAAAAATTGTTTTTTTTTCCTCCATAAATAGTTAAAATTCTCTATCCTACCACAGGCATCTACGGCACACATGCATAAAATATATATATACCTAATATATATATCTGTGTGTGCGCGCGCACGTGTGTAGGGTAGTGTATAGTAGTGTGTGAAGTGATCTTAAGTTGGCACAAAGATAAGAGTGATGAATGCCCATGCAGATTGAGTGGTTCATAAAATGGGTTGAGTGTTGAAGAATAAAGCGTGNTATTTCATGCATGAAAAATTAAAGTTTACCCTTTTTAGGATCCTTTATTAATTTATGGTATTTCACGCGTACAACAAACTTATAAATCTTCCAACTACATAAGCGTGAGATACGATACAATACATGAATACATATGGATGAACGAGCCATCGACTAATTAACTCAACAATTTAGTTAATCCAGAGTATTTTATTCGTCATAGCTAATGTACATAATTCTTCAAAATATCAAGTATAAAAGTTATTTTCTTAAAAAATATTATTGAGAAGATAGCATCATCTCGAATCTGTTAGGTACGCCCTTCAACAATAATAAGGTCATTAGATATAAATGTTCTCTTTGATTCGATCTCTCAAACAATTATGTAATCGTTCAAGGGAAAATTGTAATTTTTAGTTATTTGTTTGCAATTATGATTGTTTTTCTGGCACGGTATTGATGTGGCGCTGATAAAAATGGGATGCTCAACATTCTTGATGACCAAGAATTAAAATTGACAAATATTGAAGATATATAATTAAGATACAACAAATTTTCCAATCACTAAATACCTTGGTTTCAATCGCCTCTACAAATATTAATATTTTATTTTTTGTATAAATTAATTGAAAAAACTTTCAGTCGTCGACGAACCAGAAAACAGATCAACTTGTGAACCCATCATCGATATTTTTCTGATCAGTCATGGTTCGAGGGCTACAATCATCCATTAATCCGGATATAATAAACGGATAATGTCGCTCCTTTTTCAAACAAGAAAAATTAGTCAAGTTGTTATTTATAATTTTGAAGGGGAAAAAGCTGGAAAAATTTATACATTCAATCGACAGCTAGAATAAAAATTCACATGAACCGAAAGTGAGAGTGAGCAGTGTAAAAGAGTAAAAACTGAATAATTAACCTCACGAGAGTGCAGCATTTTGCATTGAATGAGAACCCTAGTTNTTATATATTATGTTTTTGTGTGTGTACGTGCATTCACCAACTTAATTGCATTTGCATGCTGGATTTATGAATTACACATACAGATAGATTACTATAAAAGCTGGTGGCTTTTGTGGATACAGAACCAACAGCAAAAATTTCTTGGTGGGTCGACAATGGCTCACATTTCTGTGGAGAGAAATAGAAGGAGACAAATGAATGAACATCTCAAGGTTTTACGTTCCCTGACTCCTTGTTTCTACATCAAAAGGGTAAATCACCATTCCTAAAAGCGCTGCATATGTACATATTATATACAACGACGCCAGACCTCCATTTCCCCTTAAAAGATGACCCATGAATCAAATTTTTCAAAATTATTAGAAACCCTTATTGTGGGAAGTATATTTGGGGTATACTGATTTTGTAAACATGGTAATGTTGACTACGTACTCTCAAAGGCCGCCACGGAGGGCGGAGATGTGAGTAAGCTAGCTAGAGCAGTTGCTTCCCGGCCTGACCCCTCTTAAATTCTCCAGTACTACTACTACTACTACTGCTATTAATTTTTGCTATCTCTAGTACTGTGACTGATCATTTTACGTATTGTGTATGGATTTGAAAGGGTGATCAAGCATCAATTATAGGTGGAGTGATAGAATTTATCAAAGAACTGCACCAAGTTGTACAATCCTTGGAAGCTCAAAAGCAAAGAAAAAGGCTAAGCCCTAGTCCTGGACTTGGTCCAAAACCTTTGGGGTTGAGTCCTCGTGAAGTACCAGATGGCGACACTAATTTTAAAGAATTCGGGGCTTCTTGCAATTCTCCCATCGTAGATGTCGAGGCCAAGATTTCCGGGTCGAACGTGCTCCTTCGGACAATATCCAGGCGGATCCCTGGTCAAGTCGTGAGGATAATCCATGTCTTGGAGAATCTCTCTTTCGAGATCCTTCAATTGAACATCAGTAGCATGGAAGATACTGTTCTATACTCATTTGTTATCAAGGTATAAATTAACATTGCTTTAGTTTTCTTAATATGCATCAAACCAATCTCAAGACACTGTAATTACGTTAATAAACAGAATTATAATGTACTTATTATGGCTTAACATTATTAAACCAAGTTCGTAAATATGAAAGACGACATATAATTATTAAATTTTTTATTCAAGAAATCATCCAAATATACCTATTACATATGGATCCACCATCTTTGGGTATCCAAACGATCATGCGCTATTTGAAGCTAGCTGAAATTTATTTTCTCATAAATCATTTTCTGCAGACATTATGGCTTTTTCTTTTAGAAATCACATGTCATACCATATTTCCATTTACCCAAAGAAATAAATGTGTGTTATGATAGCAAGTAGAAGTTTAAAAAACATGGAGGAGATTGGGTCCCCTCAGATCTAAACACGAAAAAAGAAAAAAAAAAGAAAGAAAGAAAGAAAGAGGCTAGCGACGGTTTTTAACGACAGTTTTGAATTTCGTCTTTAAATCGATTGTCGTTGACCTATAGCGACAGGTTTTCAAAATCTGTCTCAAATTTAGCGACGGCTGTTTGAAGAGTACCGTCGCTATTTTCGAAAGCACACAATTGCTTGTATCCATATTTTAGCGATGGTTTTTTGAATCAATCGCTAATTGCATGACACACCATTCGGATTCTCTTAAGTTTTTTCGATATTTTTGAAATACATCTGATTTTGCATGTTTAGAAATCAGTGCATGACACTATTATCGATTTTTAATTTGTTTATTTCTCTGTCTGATGGACAGATTGGATTGGAATGCCAAGTGAGTGTAGAGGAACTAACCCTCGAAGTTCAGAAAAGTTTTTGCCCAGAAGCTGCGGCTAATTGAATCAAGGAAGATACACATATATACTTAGGCACAAATATATTTAAGCTTTGAATTAGTTTCTTAAATCACACACACACACACACACACACACACACACACACACACACACACAAAAAATATAGAATGGTAGTAATCATCGTTTATTTTCCATTAAGGTTGACCTTAATTTTTGCCCGTTTAGTTCTAATTTCCTTCGACGGATTTTGCAATCAGACCGGATATGATTGTATGACAAGCAAGCCGGGTTGTCCGAATGTTCAATCGGGTTATAATTTAGCATTAAACTTGACTTACCCGGCCTATTTCATTTGAAGCCCAAATTAGATTCGTTTGGCGGGTGTATTATTGGGCTTTCACATCTATTGAAATTTCCAACGCATAATTAATTGTTAAAAAAAAAAAAATTCAGTGAGTAAATTATTTTTTTAATTCTACAAAAAAATAACGAATATTTAGAATGGTTGTCATAGAATCGTATTGAGGACAAGCAATGAGTTATAGTAGTCCGGTTTTTGAAATATTGAACACCGAAAAATTAAATCGAGTTTGGTTTTCAAAGCAAGCGTAACACGTTCAAAGTAATCCCTCGCAGAAAAGATTAAAAATTTTGAAAATCATTTAAAAGATATATAAGTTGAATGTGTAAAAAAGTTTCTTATTTACGCATTTTTATCGGACACTTGATATGCAATATTTTGGGCATTTGAAGAATACATTAAATGATTCAACAAACTATCTTAAAAATAGTAGCAATAATTAAATGCAATAAATAAATAGAAACGAATTTGTTTATGAGTGTTCGGATATTAACAACTTCTATGTCACTCATTGTTCCACTTATGAATCATTCACTAGAAGATTTTGATTTATACAACTCCTTGCACAAACCAATTTCAACTTAAGAATTATCCATTGCATAATTGAAACTCTCACTAGTGAGATAATGTTTGACGTCTCTTATACCAAAACTATAAACACAATTTTTAATATTTTTTTGTGAAGACTCACTCAACGAAACTTTGAAACTCAACCCTTGTGTATATGTGTGAGTGATATTGTACGAGGATTTTTATGGTGCATGTATGTATCAAATATATTATCACACTTGTGTTTGCTCTTATTTTTGCTAATTTCTTTATATATGTTGTCTATTTTTTAATGCTCTTTCAAATCTTGCGTTTAATCTTCAATATGTTGTATATATTTAGCCTCCAATAGTGATATATACGTTAGACAAAAGAATATGACCGTTTGGGAAGGTTGTATACGGATTCTGACATTGTAAAGGCCAAATTCGCATTTCTGACCATTTTCTAAAACTGAGCTGTTATCAGATCGAGCTGATCAAACTGTGCTGATCTGATGGTTTGATCTAATCCGTTATGAGCTTGAGACGTTGGCTTGATCTGAGTTGTTCCAAGTGAGTTGTTTCCAAGCTAGTACAAGTCGAGTTGTTGGTTTTGTTTTGTTATAGTTCTTGATTTTTCGGGTTTTTGACAAATTGATAATATAAAAGTTGTAGTTTTTTCTCTTAACTTTCAATAGAATTAATAATCACTCAATTCCAAATTCGTATGAGAAAGATATGCTTGACATATTAGGCTGTTAGCAATCTAGAACTTGTTCTTTATTCTGTGCAGAACCAACAATTTCATCATGATTTATCAAATTTTTCTAGTCCTATTCAGACTCTGACTTGTTGAAGATAATTTGTAGATCGCTTTCTTAGATTTGTAATGCATATTCAATAGTTCCATTTGAATAATGGAGCTGAGAGATACGACCAAAATACCAGATATGCTCCATTCAAGTTGATTGTTGTTTCCGTTTCCATCCGCTCAATCTTCCGACTAATATTTCACCTAGATAAACTTCGAACCAACTGTGTTGTTAGGAATATGACTTGTTTAAAATTGAGTTTTCTATTAATCCGTTTTAGCAGCTTGTTATTTGCATCATCGAACTGTGAGAAATTATTGAAAGACTGCAACTCGTCATATTTTCAGTTTGGTTGATTTCGAGTTTCAGCTTCCAAGTTGATATAACAACTCCACACTTGAGTAAATATATTATGAACATGATAATAGATTTTATAATTAACATCAAAATCTAGATTGCTTGTATTTCTCAACCCAACAGGATGTGATAAAAAAAATCACAAATCATTTATAATAATTTAATTAAAAGTTTTATAATTAAGCATCACAATTTATATATGGAAAGTTATTTATCAAATTTAATTAGTCAACTGTACCAAAATCATGAAGTCGAATTTTCAGATCTCCCCAATTATTACATGAAATAGTTTAAATACATAAAACTTAACTCAATTTTGTAAGATAATCTCATATATTTATAATCCTTAAATGATTTGACTTGATCCATAATTATAACGAAGAAACCCATTATTTATCTAATGGAAAAATCGTACTTTGTTTGGGCGGAATAATTATAAATGTTCTTTTATGTATCTTATATTCAAATGCGGTATGATTATTCACTCACATCAAATTACTGATGGATTTGTATTGTTATCTTTAATTAGTCAAATCTTATAGGTAATTATATAAGATAATATATAGAGTATGTCTTTTGTGAGAGTATCTCACATATATATTTTATGAGATGAGTCAACAATATTTATATTCAAAATGAAAAATAATATTTTTAACATAAAATGTAATATTTTTGTATGAATCGGGTCAGATTTGAAATCCGTCTCATAAAATTGATAAAATTGTTTATGTAATATATACACTTACTGCATAATCTTGCTCATTTAGATTTCAACTTCATCACCATTTCTAATTCTTACTCATAATCATGCCATTGAAATCAACGGCTGGCCAAACATTTTTCACTAAGATATGAATGATAAGAATAGTAGGTGTGATGTGAAGATGAGAATAGTAGATATGAAGATGACATCGTGATCTAAAGTTTGAAGTAAAATATCGGATTCGAAATTCAATTATAATAAATTATTTTTAAAATATGAATTGGAGTTATGATTTGAAATATTCCTGATTTAGATTGCCAAACATTAAATTAACACATAAATGAAACAAAAAAAACTATTTCACCTATATTAAATCAGGTAATTAAACTATAATTTGATCAGTTTTAATTTTAAAACTAAGATATGACTTAGTGATATAGATTTTATGCTTCTTTATTCATTGTGGGTTCGTACAATATGAAAAGGTGGGAAAAGCGTCATTATCAAAACCTAACTTCACATCGTGGTTTTGACCGAGATGGGAATGGAGTCACATCTACTCTTATTTGAAATCGATTTCGTATTATTCAATTCTCATCGATTAGATTTTTTTAATGAGATAATATCACATATTTATTATAATAATAATACGGATCTATCTGATTTATATCTAAAATAAAAAGTATTTTTTTATAGTTCGGATTATATAAGATATCTATATCATAAAATTGACTCGTAAAACGATCTCATTGTAGTTTTTGTGATACAATTATACATATGAGCCCACAAACCTAAATACATTACTTTACGCATTAAAGTCTAGATCGGATTAATTCACTAGATTTGCCAAAACTTAATTATTATTGTTATTAATTATTTGTGTCAAGAAACTAAGGGTAATTTGTCTGGTAACAAGTCTATAAATTTGCACAAGTTGGAAAATATTATTTGAACCTGTCTCACACTTGTTCATAAAGAAAAAATAATTAACTTTTGCCAGTTTCCAAGTCTGAATGACAAATTTTCAACATAGTATAGACTAAATACAATTGCAACTAAACGAGGAATCATGCATACATTTGAATATATGTCTGACTTCGAACATCCATCCAACACTAAATAATCCGATATTTCACATTTATCATCGTCTTGTTTGCGTTTTCATACCAAACGCGAAAATCTACTATTGACAGCACAACTCATATAACTCCAACTCGTTTTTCCGAATTATCAAAGACACGAGTTTAAACAAATGTTAACATTATTCTAATATAAAACGAGATCTCAAGTTCAAAACTCAGTTATAACAATCTTAAATCTCATGTAAAACGACATATTACCGATCAATTATTAAATCGGTTGTTGCCCATAATAGAATATTTGGTGCTTTATCAAATCCATATTAAAAAATAAATTGAGGATAATTCTTAGCTTAGGTAACTTTTTATATTTGACTTGATTTTATACTCAGCTCAAATCGTGTGTGGAGCATTTTCTTTAAGAACATGTGAACCAAGTTGTTGATTTGCATAATTGACTACATCTAAATACATTTTTGCTAACAATTTTTGTCAAACAAACGCGTTTATAAAATATTGGAATAAAGAAATATTGAAGATTTATACAGAATCTTGAAAATGGCAGAAGATCAGTAAAGAAAGTGTTTTAACTTCCCTTTGAAGGTAAAAAAAAATATAAAAAATAATGGCATCAGTCAATTACGTCTTCTTCGATGTGTACTCAACGCAGAATACGTACTTTTTCCTCCAAGTTTTACACCACAACAAAAGAGCACAGGGTAAATTCGGATCTGCCTTAAATTTACATTTAATAATTCGTAAAATATTATTTTTTTTTACCCGCTAATAATTATTATTCCCCCACCTACTTTCCTTTGGCCCTCCTCCAGCTCCCACACTGAAATGTGCCAATCTGCTAAGAAATACATTGAAATCTGACGGTTTAAATTACAGCAAAATTTCGCTCATAGCCTTTTGACTTTTCTATCAATCACAGTCCATTAATTTTAGTATTAGAATTTAATTCAAAGCGATGAAATCTACGGCTAGATCAATAAATCTCCGATCGGCCATTCATTGTACACGAGAAGTTAAATCTCAATCTCAATAATTAAATGTTTGTTCAATTTTTGCCAGACTTATTTTTTTTCAATAAATATTCCAATCATTTTTCAGAAATTATTTTTTAAAATTAGTTGTTTTACTAATTATTATTAAAAGACATGTATTGTAGAATGGAGAAACACCATGACCAGTAATAATCAGGCTCCTCTTTAATACTATATACATAATCACAAAAACTTTTGTGAGAGGTCTCACGAATTAATTTCGTGGGTCGAATATCTTATTTGAGTCATCCATGGAAAAATATTATTTTTTATACTAAAAATATAACTTTTTATTGTGAATATCGATCGTTTACATATAAAAATTCGTGAGACCGTCTAACACAAAACTTAAAGCCAAAGTTCATCAATTAACGGGACCCATCGTTTCTCATCCATTTTGTGTAAACATTGTACCCCACCACATTTCAATAATGTCAAATGGAGCCATTTTTGGCTTTAGAAAAATTATTATTAAAATAATAATAATAATATTATTATTATTATTCAATGTATTAGTTTAATAAAGTTGAAACAGATCAGTTTAATGAAGGGGAATTCAGTTGTTGGAAATATTCTTTTAATTTGCTAAATCAAGTAAAAGATATACTCTCTTCATCACTTTCATCTAGTTCACAGTGTCAACAGACTAAAGCAATGAAAGGAAGGAGCTAAACAAGTAAAAGAGAATGAGGGTTGAAAGACGAATGAATAGATATTCAAATATATAACTAGATACAAAAACTTCTTGTATAAACAGAATAGTATCGGAATCGTTCGAAATTATATAACAAAGTCGAGCCCTACTTGCGATCCCTCGATGGAACGCCGGTCGGATCGTAAAGTCCGATCAGATATACTGCCAGTAGTTCTTCTCAGTGGAGATGTGGTTCTCTTCTATAGTACGAGAATCAGAGAACATAAGCAGGTAGGAGGCATATGTAATATACATAGGAAATAATTTGTAATAAATACTAGGGTTGTTAGGGTGTAACAAAGCTAAATACACAAGATAGGTGGACCTTACAAGAATAGCAAAATGTGATTAATCTCATTAAATAAGAGATTGGAATTATTTTATCTTCTTAAATCCCATTCTGTTTCATTTTATTTCTCTTTCAGCATATACATAAACATTCTCACATCGCATCGTCTCAAAGCTTTTTAATATATATATTATATCTTAATCTATAAAACACTCCCTATAATGAAATACTAGCCTAAACTTAGGATTTCAAAGGTGGGGGTAAAAATTAAAAAAAAAAAAAACCATTTCCATGTTGAGTATGGAATGAAGGACTAGTAAAAGTCACCAAACTATCATCTCGAGTGACCAAGCACTACCACCATAATCATCAGTCAAAGAGGCACCAAATTCAGGTCGAACCAAGGAAATCTTGAGCTCACATCACGTTACAACTCGACGTGTTTTCGTCGCTAAACATTGCGTACTGGTCTGTTCGCTCGCCGGGAGGTGGAGCGTAATGGTAAGGGTAAGGAGGATACGGCGGCATGTAGTTAACAGCAGGGGGAGGACGGGCATACATCATCGGCTGAAATCTCTCGTTACCGTTGGCCCGTTGCTGGTTCATCATCATGGCTGCAAGTTGTTGCTGGTAATAGGGGTTTGCCGACATGTGCTCCGGGGTAGCAGCTGGAAAATACCCAGCACCAGCACCTCCGCCACCAGCCATGGCCGAGGCCGGCAGTCCTTGAACTGCAGCCAGATTGTTCATTTGGCCCATTGGATGATTACCCATTTGGCCCATCGGCATATTTGTCCCCAATGGGCCCACGTGACCTCCAGCACTCACAGGCATCATGTTAGGCATGCCATGAGGTCCATCATTCATAGCACCCCCTTTCTTGGCCCCATGACCCATAGAATTGTTGACATTCATAGCCCCAGCTCCACCGCCGCCCACGCCACCATTTTTATTTTGACCACCGCCACCATTCTTGCCACCCTTTCCACCACCTTGATTTTGGTTACCACCATTGTTGTTCCCATTACCACCTTTCTTACCACCATTAGCCCCACCTTGATTTTGATTACCACCGCCTAGATTCATTTGAACAGGCATGTTACCACCACCACCACCTTTCTTCCCATTTTCACCTCCATTTCCTCCATTGTTACCACCACCGTTCATGAACTGAGGATGCTGACCGTTCATTATATTATTCATCATGATGTTACCCATCTGAGCACCGCCATGGCCGTTACCCAATACAGAAGGCTTCATTTTATTATTAACAACAGGGATATCATCCATTTCATCATCAAAATCGTCGTCGTCGTCGTCGTCGTCATAATCGTCGTCGTCAAAATCATCCTCACTAAATCCTTCATCCTCAGGCAAGTTGAACTTCACAGATTTCTGGTTCTGGTCCTTGTTATTGTTGGCCCCTTTCAGATCTTTCATAAACTGCGGGGCCATTTTCAGATCTTGCAACCCTTTCAACTGTTGCATCTGTTGAAGCTGCTGGAGTTGTTGCTGAAATTGTGCATTTTGCGCCTGAAGACCACCTTTTGGCTGGTTGTTGCCACCACCCTTTGGAGCCTGGCCTTTGTTATGTCCGCCTTTGCTTCCACTATCAATTTGCAGATTCTTAAACTGATTATTCATCTGGTTTTGATTATTGTTGGCCTTTGATACACCCCATATCTCAGCATGTTTCCCATTCTTGACGAGCTTCTTGATGAGTGTGGCTGGGTCAACATTACCTGAAACAGTGACCTTCCCATGCTCTGAATCTATGTTCGTGGTGTAAACCCCTGCACAAAAACATGAAATGTTAGCCCAATTGGTGATTTTTTTTCCGCTTCTGGCTTAAAAAAAATAAATCAATCAAAGAATGAGATTTGCCAATATAACTTAGGGGTCAAGAACACGAGCATACCATCAATCTTCTGCAAGATTTTCTTCACTTTTTGCTTACATCCATCACAGTGTATATTGACTTTAAGAACACAAGTCTGCAAAAACAAGCAAAGCCAGAGAACACAAAGAAAGTAAAGTTAACAACTTTATCACTTAGAAGACAAAAATAAAATACCGCAAAGAAGAAATTACAGGAAGAAAAGCAGTAAAACCCAAAAATTAATCGAATGAAAAACATCCTTTCAATTAAAAAAATTTGAAAAAATGCTTGTACATCACAATAAGAAAGACAAAAGAGGTATACATACAGCAAAAATGTCAATAAAAAATCCTTGTTTTCAATATAAGCTAAGCCCGTAAGTCCAATGCACACGCTAACCCCTCTTTTAAAACATAGAAAAAGAAATTCATATTTGCAACAAAATGGGCTGAAGAAGAAGTAACCTGGATCTTCAAGAACTCTTCTTTACTCATATCTACCCACAAGTAAATGATGTGAAAACAAAACAAAGAAATGCGGTGAAACTAAAATCGGTATTGGTCGTAACAGATCTGAGTAAACAAATTCTAAGGCCAAAAAAAATCAGAAAACCCAGAAACAGAGTGAATGGAACGAGCTTAGCGGTGTGTAAAGCTCATTAAACTTCTTCACTGAATTCTGGTTTCCTCTATTTCAGAGAGAGAAATGTATCCAAAGTGTGTGTGAGAGAAAGAAAAGAAAACTACTACTAAATACTGCAGACTGGCACATTTCGGTTTTATTTTTCAATATTCAATTTAATACTATATGGTATCAAATTTAGCGTCACTCATATTTCATGATATTATATTATTCAACCATATGCGATATACTTCTCAATTAATTAATAATATGCTTTTTAAATTATAAATTCTTTCTATAACATTTTAAATTTTTAGCAATTTAATGTAATTCTGTTTTTCTCCTCTCTCTTCATGGTAACTTTTAGGCTCGTGGCTTGGCTTACTTAGAGTTAGGAGTTTTCTTGGCTTGGCTTGGCTTAACTCAAATTAGTCAAATTAGTCAGGCTGTCAACTATGGTTAAAATCGGTGCAATATCTGATGAATATATATTGCACTGTATAATGTTTACGCACTGAGGATGTAAATAAAATCTAAAATTTAATAATATTGATATTTATTGAAAATTTAAGGTTTGATTCCAGCAAATGATACTAGTCCAGACGCGGGCTTCGAATTTGTCTTAAGCCTGAAATCACGAAGAAGACCGTTAGAAAGAGGTCGGGAGAGTGTCCTGGTGTAGTCCATCCGACGCTCAAATCAAAGACTAAGGATATAAATAGAGAACAACTAAGAGTGTTGCTGAAAAATAATATATATTGAATGAATGAATTAGACACTCAAACCTGATATTTATAAAAGAATATATGGACCTATCATGAACCTTCCACTTGGGCTAGGAATGGGACGAGGGTTTGAGCCTGATCTTGAGGGACCTATTCATAGGATATCAAATATTATCATTAATTTGTACATAAAATTCATGACCAAATTTTTTTTTAAGATCATGAATACATAGTTATTATGAACCAAACATATAAGTCCAAGTTTTTCCCAGTACAAAATCGATTTTTTCAAGTCGAATTTTGTAGTGTGTGATGGAATTATCCCTATGAATATACCACTCATATAACATACCTGACATACATGCAAGAATTTTCTTGATAGACGTTTTGATTGATAGAGTTCATTTATATATATTATTGATATATTATTTGAATAATCTAAGAAATACATGAACATTATTATAACAATTGCACAATTTAATATAAAATAGATTTGAAATTCATTTTAATTTCGTCAGTTCAAATGAATCAAGAAATTCGAAAATCATTGTCACAATTTCAATAATCGAAGCATAGTCTTGGAAAATTCCATCCAGATTGAACCAAAATATTCATTCGAACGAAAACTATTTAAAAAAAATTAGTAAGTAAAAATAAAAAAATCATCTTGTCCGAATTAGTAAGAAAAAAAAAACCATCTTGTTTTCGGACAGAGTTTGCGAAATGCTTTTCTTGTTCGTTACAATGGAGAATTCATGTTTTTTTTTTTTGAAATCACCTTACTTTTACACATATTATGCCTAAATACCTCCTAACATCAAGAATCGTGTATTCAATAGCAAGGGCAATATTCACTTTTAGACAAACATTTTCCTTATCCCACGTATCATTTATTAACATTCAATGTACACTTAACATACTCTTCTGTCCACTCACATGTTGTCCCACCCTTAACAAAATAATGCCATTTCAAATTTGAAATAATCATGTACATTTTTCTATGTACAATTGTACTGAATTTTCGATTCTCTTTGAGGGACCTCTTCGAGATATAAAGGAAAGGTGAAATAAATACGATTGTTTTTTTTTTTTTTTTTTTTTTTTATGTACAATCGTCCTTCCACTTTCTGTATTTCATTAGGTAACGTTGACGGGTTACGTATTTTAAAGAACAAAATAAATCGATATGATCAACTTTAATTGATACTAGTATTAATACTTGATGCATTGGTTTATTGATTTCTGAATCTGTGTAGAAAATTAATTAATTAATCGTGCCAAATTGGTAAAAGACAATTTACTACAAGTAAGAATCGTGGTGGGCATGATTGTGAATATCCACGGGCGTACGGATGTGTTGTACCGAGAAATTTTATATCATGACCATTTTTTTTTCTTTTCTACTTCCTTTTTCTTACAATGGTTCAAATCTAGGACGACAATTTTTCCCATGAGTTTGAAGACCCGCAAGGAAAACCGGAAAGAGGGATGGGGATCCCCGATTTTTTCAGGTTCGGGTTCGAGTTCGGAGATTTTTTTAAATCTCCGATGTAGTCCGAGACGGTATCAGATTACTATCCTCATTCCCGAAATCCCCGAACCCACCCCGAAAATAATATCAATAATAAATTAATAGTATTATTAGTATTAATAATATACTAATTATATTATTTTTAAAAATATTAATAATATTATTATTATTAATATTGATATTGATATTAATAATGATATTATCCCTAATAATAATATATAATAATAAGTTTTGGTTTCAAAAAAATCTCTGAATCCATCAACGTTTTGTCATTTTAATATTAATATTTTTGAAACGGGAATAAAGGTGGGGATGAGAAGTTGATCTCCGAAGTTTCGTCCCCGAACCCGAAAAAGCGGGGATGGGGATGAGAATGTCAAACCCCGAACCCGAACCCAAATACCAAAACACCACTTTTTATTAATAATAATTAATGCATATATAGAAAAATCTATGTCCTGATTTTTAAGAATATTTAGTAATTTTAACACCAAATCTTATGTCTCGTCGGACGTTAAAAATGGATAAAAATACCGAGGAAACAGAGAGAGTTACCGAACTGGGAGATGCTTGAAAAGTGCACTGTGTGTTCTCAATAACCGTACCAATTTGTGCCATTAAATCAAAAATAAGTTTTGGATGTTACCACTGCATGATAATGCTCTGGATTTGTTGAAACAAACTCTGCAGCAAAAACGGTCAATGTAAACGTACATGTGCACGCAGAAGAAAAGGAATCTGCAAGGACAACGCATTATTGCTCTTGATAGAAAAGAAATACAGATGGAAATTGATTGTGGAGCATACACAAATGATCCTAATAATTTCTTTGCATTATACCAGTCGAACTAATGTAGAATACCAACTTTTAATCCTTAAATAGTACTTAGACTAGGTAATATCAGAAGGTAAATCTTGAACCTTTGGCTTCTTGAATTTCTATATATTGGCAACATATTTTTATATTTTTTTCACACAATGTCTGGGAGGACCATGCCTAGAGCACATCTATAAGGTCCATGAGGTTGTTCTTTTTTGGTCTTACAATTACAGTCCTCATGATAGTTCATGAAGCTTTTACTCACACAACTCCTCGCAAATGGCTGTGGAGTACATGCATCTTTGATCTCAAACCCAAGACTTCTTGGATTAAAGAAGATTGGTACCAATTGAGCTATTTATAGCCTGGACAGAAGTATTGGGTTCGATATTGGGGAGACACGTACTAGTAGCTCAATTGATACCAGTTCTCTTTAATCCAATTACTTATGGTCTGAACAGAAGTCTTGGGTTCGAGACTAAAGAGGCACGTACTCCGCAACCAGGTGTGAGGAGTTCTGTAAATAGACTATATAAAGACAGTGAGTGTAGGACCCAAAAAGAATAGATCCATGGGCTTTACAACACCATCTTTTCTACTATAAAATTATTTTGTTGGGGGTGTGAGGGTTGTGTATGTCCCATTCCACGTGAAGAAGTCAGATACATACCCAAAAAAAAAATATCAGAAAGATCAAGAATTGTTCTACAATAATGATGCAAATTATTGTGGAAATAAGGATAGCCAACTCTAATGATATAGTAGATGCACAAGTTTAACAGTAAACAAGACATTTAGATGGTCCCCTAGAGACCACAAGAATCCAAATCTTGATCAGTGTTACTGCACAAAATTTGTATCTTTNAAAAAAAAAAAAAAAAAAAAAAAAAAAAAAAAAAAAAAAACAAACAGACCATAAGCCCTAGCGCCACACTTTGTAGCTAGATGTCAATTTTGTGTCTCTTATTGTTAACTTCTATGGCAACTATTCTTTTCTTGACGCCCCTTTTTGGCTGTTAGCAACACTGAGAGATAGAAACTACCGAGTGGCTTGTATGCAAATCCGTATACCAAGTTAACATGACAGATATAGTAGTGTATTTGATAGCGGTGGAAACGGAAAGATGGCATTACACTGGTGGTGAATTTTAAAAATCTGTCCACTTGTTGCAGTTGCTGAATACGAGAAGATATTGTTTTCATAATCTCACGCTCGATGTAAAAAATATAGATATTATATGATGAGCTATAGGTTACCTTGTTACGATGTAGACTTTATTCTTGTCCTCTTCTTGGTTTTCAAAATATTGTATAAATCATGCATGTATAGAAAAATTATAATTTTAGTTTGTAACTAAGTTTGTTTTGAGTTTTAATCATTTAGTTTGTTAATGTTTGGTTTTAATCTAGTAATTTGTTTTATTTATTTTAGTTTTTTTTTGGCGAAAAGCCATTAACTTATTCGAATATTGTCTCTTCTATGTAGCACGTGTAATGAGAATAAACTGATATTACCCTCACAAACATAAATCTAAATAAAAACAAAAGGAGAAATAAAGTAAAACGACACCAGATATTTCAAAATGTGATAAAAAAACTTGTTGTTTCCATATATTATTGTTTAAATGGGTTTTAAGGTGCATCTTGTTATATGAGCCATGTAGTAGATTATTAGTTTCAGATAAGCATTATTCGATAGATTTAGATATTACTGTTGAAAAAATGATCTAAACAAAAAAAAATTAAATTAATAGACGAAAACCAAATATTCACAAAGTTAAATGACTAAAACAAAAAACAAATCAATTTAGTGCTCAATCATTTCCAGAATACATGGTAATCAAGGTCTGCGCAAATGGTATCTCACCCTCAAACCCAAGGTGACTGCAACACCTCCATAATACTATTGCATCAAGTCATTAAACTAATCAGACTTGCCTCGTTTCGCCTAATGCACCTGCTGCAAGCATAGAAGCAAAGAGCTTAAATCATTCATGCTCGTGTGCATACTTCCCTCCCCTGCATCCATTAATAATTACATCCCAATTCACAACTCTTTAATTAGATATTGAGTTAAAAAGTTAAACAGACTCAACCATAAAACCTTCATCGGTATAGGCTGTTATACTTGAATCAGCGCTCCACGAGGCAAATCAGATAGTCCATTCGTTTCACCAACTCTACAAGAACCACCCAAGGATCACAACTCTCCAAGAATACAAGTGACACTAGCATCAAATAAAAGGTTTTAAACGTGCTTGCAGACGGTTTTTAGCCGATGGTTTACTTAGTGCGCACGGAACGATACTAGCTGCGTGTTTCAATCGAGTTATCCTACACATACCTTCATTACCGAGGTCCACGAACTCGTATCAAAAGAAACTCAAGAATTACGGGAGATTTACAGTATCTTCAATAATGCTTGAAACAAAAATGTTGTCCGCATATTGAGTCTAATTTCACAACTTTAGAAAATTAAATTGAATATTTACACGGAAATTATAAACTTTGAAATTTTTGTGCCAACTTCTCCCAATATGTAGGAAAAGTACATGTTAAACATAATTTTCAATACTTCGCTCTAAATTCTATTAAGTATTAATGTTATAATTGTTACAAGAACAATTGTGGGAAATTTACTTCCTAGAAATAATAAAATTTCCATCGGTAGTGTACATATAATGATGCAATGATTAAATGTAATCTTGGGCTCTGTTCTTGGTCAATTCTCAACTACGACTTTCTATTATTACATTTTTTACCATCAGGGAAGTTGGAATAATAAGATTAATTAGCATTAATCAGTCATTTTCTAATTATATCAAACGGAGGTGGCAGGACCCACATCCACTGCTAGCGATCGAGATCAACACATGATGAATCTATCGGAACAATAATGAATGGATTGACCCCGTGATGCAGTACATAACATGCAAGTATTACGTTATGTTGTGCATGCAATCCAACCATGGGATCTCCATTTTCTTTTCTCCCACCGACAAAACATATGCATATATTAAATTTCATATTTATCTTTATTAAATCACTTAAGAAATTGTGAACTGGACATATTAATAACAGACATAGAAATCGAATGTAGAAAATGAAATATATATATATATTGGATAACCGAAAAAGGAAATACAGGGGGTGATCAACAAAACCCCCGACATATATATAGCAATCCTCTATTGCGTATGCTTTACATATAAGGTTTTGGATCCAAAATGGACTGAATAACTCTGCATATTTGGCCTTTTTCAGAACAGCCATCCTCTTCCTTTGAGCTAAAAAATCTGATCAATTGTATTGCACCAACCGATGCCAATCTCAGCCAACTTCAGCATCGTCCAATACCATCGAACCCTGCCAGCATGTTTCCACGTATCACGACAACAAATTTGTATGTGCCTACTCTATGTAGTTGGTTGCCACTCTTACGCGACGCAAAGAGCGTTGATCAGCACATGACCGAGCATGAGGTCGACAAAGTATTGGTGGCCAATCTGGCCATCCCTCCATTTCGCTTTCAACGGGGCACGCCCGTAGTGCACCCCATCATTGCACCGGTTGTCGTAGTGCCACGGGTACGTCATGTCAAAATGGTCGATTACTCGATCAAGAATTTTATATTTCCTTAACTTATCCAATACCACCCCATTGTAAGCCTCCATTTTACTAGGATTAAATGCCATGCTTCTAGCATATCCACCAGTTGTCACCGTTGTCCTGTAAATAATTTCAGGCGGCACCAGCCCTCGTTTCCGCACTCCCTCCATTACCTCAGCCCAAAATGCAGCCGCATAATCGGCCCCCTTGATGAAATTCCTAAGATTAGGCCAATACACACCGTCATGTAAACCTGAATTCATGATCATGGTGTCCGGAACTACATCTTCAGAAAAGTACCCCTTCAGTTTTTCTCGGTACTCCTCGTTGATTAAGGAATTTAAGCCTTGATAGTTACCGGTATGGTTATGGTGACCGTTGAAAATACTGGTGAATCGGACCATTTGGGATGGATTTCTTGGATTGGAAATATTCATATCAAATAATCTTGGAACGGTAGGGACATCTTGCACATCTAAAATGAAGTGAAGGATATTACGTATCGTGTCACAATGATTCGAGTCACCCCACCAGAAAATCCAGCGTTGGTTCAGACAATTCCATGCTTCATCGCTCATAAACAACTTGAACGAACAATGTGACGAATATATCCAACCATTACTCTCCAATGCTCCCAATGGACCATCACACCAAGGATGCTGGCATGGAAAACTTGGTTCCTGGCATCTATACCGGCCATCCCTGCTAATTGGGCAGCTAACGTTCCTGGCATGTCGAGTCCATCGACCAGACCAAACATCCGTCATGTAATCTTTCTTCTGGCATTGGCTTATTTCTGGCAGCTGGGACGTGGATCTAAGGAATCTGATCGGAACTGCACGAAGAACCCTATCAAATACAAATCTTGGAGGTGAAGACTTCAATCCTTCATAATGCCTGAACAATAGGATAATAGTTAGATTGTAATCCCCTGAAAAATCAGGATGGACTTGAAGGGAAAATGTATATGTTCCATTTCCATTATCCTTCACCGGAGGCCTAGCCTTCCATGTTTCACCAGAGAGGTCAATTTCAAAATAATCACCACCGGAACAAAGTTGCTTCCCTGAATCATCTATTGACTGGAAAACGAACTCATGTATATCTCCAGTTGATAACTCAAAACTTTCAAAACCATCCAAATTAAAAATCTTAATATCCACTGCTCTTGAGTCCTTACATGGCTCACCCCCTGGAGCTAACCACTTAGCAAGAAGATTGGATGAATAATTTGCTTCCAATTCAGCGGAAACCCAAGGTATAATCCTAGGAGATAAGGGGGTACTCACAACTTTGTCCTCCATGGAATTGGACAAATTTGCTGAAGTTTGTGGGGTATAACTAGAGAAATTTGGTTGGTTTCTTGACAAAATAAGTGACTCCGAAGAAATATCAGGTTCAAGATGTTTCTGTTCTTGTGCTGAACTTTGGTGGGTGATGTTCAAATCAATCTGATAAAGATTTTTAGAGCTAAAATCTTCATGGGACTGAGACAAGTTTTCAGAGTCGTTAACTGTCAACACAAGAATATCCTTCTGCAAAGAGCTACTCATATTCAAGCCATCAATCCCCCAAACTATCGAGATACCAAGAAACACTCCGACCGTCAAAATCTTTAACCACCAATGAATAATGGGGCTTTGCCTCAAAACTAATGAAAAGTTTGCTGCTTTCTCCGGCATCTGAGAAGAAAGCATTCAAACAAAAAGCCAAATATTACAAACCTGTAAAAAAAATCTAACAAAAATTTTTAACAAAGCAACCCCATAAAATTCTTCGTAATAACAAAAGAAAAGGAACCTTTTCGTTGCAAATAGATTAGACACATGCTTCATCAAATATTCCGTAAACCGACGGTGTTTTCTTGAATAAATAGAAGAATGTTCCAACACAAAACTTACCGCACGCGTTTTTCTTCAATTTCTTGAAAAAATCCAAGTTCTTCTTCAAGCCCTTCTCAAGTGGACATGAACTACCTTTCCCTCGTAAGCCAAAAAAATATTTGTGTAATATTCACAATGGTGTATGTATAGGCCTAGGTATTTGAACTTTGAAGTCGAACAGCTAGAAGAGATTGGGAAAGAAGAGAGTCCCAGCCATCTACGATTGCAATAATAATATATAAAAATAAATTACAATATAGGGAATAAAAAGAGAATGGAAACTGGAAGCAGTGGTCTAATTTCAACGAGCTTAGTTTTTCTTGGAGTTTCCAGTGAAATTACAATGAGGTCCTCCATAATTTTTTAAACACCGACAGTGGATCGGGGAAGTTGAGTAATGATTGATAAGGGTATTGTCGTATTTTCGTTATCAGGTATGCATGCCAGCCGCAGGACATGGTGCCACATGCTCATAGATATAACTTTTTTATTTACCATCATTTCCGTTATTATTATATTATATTTTATTTTATATTATGTAAATAATTAGAAAATATTTCTCTAAAAAAAATATTTAGGAATTTTTAAATATTTATTAAGTACATTATTTCTCGGAGTTCTTTTGTTATATTAATGACCTTAGTCTAAATAATTATTCACATAAAATATAAACTCAATTTCTAGTCATCATCTCCTTCTTTATCAAATTATAACCTGAATAATAAACAATATCAAATTCGAGTGAAAATTACAATTTTTTCTAAGTCAATTTTATGAGACATATATTTCATCTCATTCGATCTATAAAAAAAAAAAATTTGGTCAAAAATATTATTTTTTCTTAGGCAAAAACTTGTGTGAGACGGTCTCACGGGTCGTATTTTGTGAGAGATATATCTTATTTGGGTCATCCATGAAAAATTAATACTTTTTATGCTAAGAGTATTACTTTTTATTGTGAATATCAATAAGATTGACCCGTCTCACAGATAAAAATTCGTGAGACTGTTTCACAAGATACATACTATTCTTTTTATTGTAGGTATAAATCGGATTGACACGTGTAATAGAAGACATCCTCCAAATTACAAATTTTTTTTTAAAATCTAAAAAATACAATAATTAATACTTTTATAATATTAAATGTGTGATTGTGATGTTTTTAACTATAAATCCCCGACAGATGAGCTAGGCATTGTCAATAGGAATAAGACAAAAACTTGTGTGAGACAGTCTCACGGGTCGTATTTGTGAGACGGGTCTCTTATTTGGGTCATCCATGAAAAATAAATACTTTTTATGCTAAGAGTATTACTTTTTATTGTGAATATGGGTTGGGTTGATCCGTCTCACATATTAAGATCCGTAAGACGGTCTCACATGAGACTCACTCTAGTATTAAATATAAAATAGGAAAGCATGGAGCAAATTTCAAAGATTTGTTTCGATGCCACCGCCCTATTAGTGTCTATTTTGACAGATTTTTCCTGGTATTTGGTCCGACTAGAAAACAAAGGTCAAACATTCTCTTTCAAGAATTTACCCAATTATTTTTTATTTGTAAGAAAGTGGTTACCCAAAAAAATTAACCCATATGTCATTAGCAATTAAAACTTTTAATAATTGGATTGTTAATTTTTCCACACAAATACCCAAAAAAAATTAACCCATATGTCATTAGCAATTAAAACTTTTAATAATTGGATTGTTAATTTTTCCACACAAAATCACATTAAATTTAATTTAATGTGATTTTCGTATTTACTTTCCTTATATTTTATCAATTTGGAATTTATATATATTTTTTATATTATAATTTTAAGACAGAAATAAATGTCAAATATAACAACGGAAATTAAATGAAAAAACTCAGTATTAATTATACCTACGTATTATCATCTGTAAAAGTTGTATTATTGACGTCCCCATTAGATGGAGTAATTAATAAATAAGAATTTTCAAGTTTATTATTTATAATACTTGTACATTTTTTGGGTTTATTTATAAAATCCGAAATCCTCGATTTAAGATTTTATATATTATTCTTATAATCAATATGATGTTTCCAGATGCTAATAAATTGGGGTTATTTAAACTTGCTCGGATTATATATATATATATATATATATATGTTTCTTTAGCTGGAAAAACATTACACATGACGACCGCTTGGCATTAATTATAAGCTTTAAACAACCCGTTGGCAGGAAAATGAGTTAAATGAGGGGGTACACGTTTCCAGTTTCTGGCAAATAAAAAACGTATGATGATGCCTGTGTTGGATAAAGAGCGTTGAATGAAAAAAAATAGTGAGAGTTGTCCCAAATTGAAAAAGTATGACAAGTTTATCTCTCTTATAAGCTCTAAGTTGAGCTAAAAGTTTGGGCTTCAAGGGATACCAGAAGTTTTTATAAGGAGAAGACGTCTGATAGGCTGTGT
Source organism: Primulina huaijiensis (assembly GCF_012295235.1). Lineage (NCBI taxonomy): Eukaryota > Viridiplantae > Streptophyta > Magnoliopsida > Lamiales > Gesneriaceae > Primulina > Primulina huaijiensis. Next base: position 21,032,423 of record NC_133314.1, read on the forward strand.
CTCGGTGAAACGTGTGCGGGAGACCAACTCGATCCGACAATATTAATCTTTTTGGATCAAATTTATTTAGAAAATAAATTTTGTTAACAGAAGCACTCATGTTGGTGCACGCCAGAAACGCTCTATAGCAATGTCACATATTTATTATTATTATTTTTATGACGATAAAATTTTTTGCTCTATATTTTTTAATATACAATAGATAAATCTTATATTAACATACGACTGATGAGATAAATTGTATTAAAAAAATTTTATGCAACAGCTTTGTCCGAAAAAATATTGATTGAATATGAAATTTATGATAATTGAATAAGGCCATTTATCCACTTAACCAACTCGGAGACGACAAAAGTAACATACTTATATATACAACATAGACACATGCATATACAAGTATGTATACATCTCATATTTACTAAAATCATCGAATTTTTTATAGAATATACGATATTAATTGTATATTAATCTACTGATTCACTATTTGATTAAAAAAAATTATTACAATCGTTGTCGTATCATTATTTATTTACAGAATGTGTTTAAACGTCTTTTTTTAGTGGTTAAAGTTAATTTAAGTTGTTTTTAATATAACATGTCCTTTTTCTTTTGGAACAACAACGGATCACCCAACTTCTTAATTAAGATTGTAGTTGGAATTCACATTTTTTTTCGAATAAAGTTGACCACAATTTCCCGGTGACTAATTTTTATTTGAATCAAGAAAACGACATTCAAATGATTATTTTTAGCAATTAGAATCAAATGCACTCCACAAAATTAATATTATATGGTTCGACTCATTCGAATCCAATTTTAGGAAATTTGATACATTTCACCATTTATTTATAAAGTTTCCTTTGAATATAATATGTTGGATCAATTTTATTTATCTAGGCTTATATGTTAATAATTATGTATTGTGGGTTTTCGGTTAAGTTAAGTCTAAAATAAAGTAATCGACTAATGTTTCGGGTTATTAGACTTTAATATATTTAAAGGTTGTTGACTTTAATATATACAGACATAAATGTCATTTTTTTAAATGATGAGCTAACATAAAAATATTAAAAGATAATGATAGACATTATCTATATATGAGTCGTGATCTTAGGTTGTGTCCAATCGCGTTCCTTATTTTATCTCGTTAAGAAAATAGTTGTGGAGATGAAACTAAAAATTATTTCAAAGAAAGAACGCATAGATCTGAAACATTAAAACATATTCTATAGCATCCAGGATTATGGTTTCATACACGGTTTTGTTTAAGTTTTAGTCAAATCTTTATTGATTTAGCATGATATATTTTGTAATTTATATGAATTTTCCTTAACATAATAATTGTACATGTAATGATTACATATGAATATTGAACAATAAACCAATACAAAAAAATATTAATAAAACCAGTGATTTTGGGCCTCAATCCTCAAAGAAACCGACCAGTCCAATAAAAACAGCTATTTATTTATTTTTAATTTTTGTAAAAAATTATATTAATTACAAATTATATTATTTATTGTGTACATAAAAATAAAAAGTATAATATTTTAAATTGATGATAGGAAAAAAATATCAAATTAAAGGGTAGAAATGTAATATTACACATCTTAATATTAACTAATCATTGAATCTTATGAATTATTCCATGTAATCGACTCCATTTCACTCTTGGATAGACGACTCTTAAAAAAAAGTGAATTACTGAATGATAATAAAAATGAATTTTTTTTTCTATTTTAAAAATAAACTAATCAATCTCAAATTAAAAAATAAATAATTACAATAATGTCACTAATTTAAAAAGATGGGGAAATAAAAAAAATGTTAGAAATATATATAAGTCGAAAATTAATATAAGTCAAGAACTAAAAAATAAACTTCAGATTGCATATAGAATACGTATTTCCAATGATATTTGTCTTCCTAGCAAAGAAGCATGGTAATGCAAGTTCTCAAAATGTATTGCACCATTGACTTTGATGGGTACAAGCTTAATATAATTATTTAATCCGACTCGATTAATTATTTGTTGGATTAATAAGAATAAGCCCAATTTAATAAACGGGAAATTGGACTTAACTCCCCAGCCGTCGTTTTTTTTTGTGTTCAGTCCCTGGGTACTTTTTTAGTACCACATTTTCACATGAAGTGTACCACATTTCCACATGAAGTGTACCACAATTTGTATGACATAGTACCACAATTTTGTGGGTAGGGAGTGAACCCAAATAAATGTTTTGGTTGGGGATTTTTCACCAACTTCCCATTTAATAAACCTAATTCAATTAATTATTTGTTTAGTTTTAACATTATTGAGTCCCGGAATTTGGATGGTGCTTGCGAAATCCCAAGCCTATTAAGCACTCCCAAAAATATATAAATAGGAAAACTCCCAAACAATTTGGGGGAGGCTATCATTTTTATAAAAGCTCTTTAGTTATTTGAGTTTTCTTTGAACTGCTTACTGGTCTGAGCGTCTATGCCGAGAACCTTTCCGGCGTCCATTTAACGAGTGTTCGTGACGCAGATGACGCCCTACAAATTAACTGTATATTGTTTACGTGGATCTGTTTACCAGTCAGGTGAGCTCATTTACCGGCCAAGTGGATCAGTTTACTAACCAGTCGGATCTCGCGTCCGTAGTCTACGCGACTCGTTAATTTGAGTTGTATCAGACATATCTATACGTAGACACACACGTGTATGCGTTTAGTTCGATTCTGTTTATTTACACTCCTAATCTCTATTAATAATTTGGACAATTATTTAGATTTTTTAAAATTATAAAAAAGAAAATAACAATCGATTTGGTGACCACAAGTCCAACCGTCAAAATTTTCACTCATCAATCCAAACTCCGATGGATAAATTGGGTCTTCCCAAATAATATGGGCTTTCTGACTGCTCAAAATGTTGGATCCTTAGTCATGTTGGGCATGGGCTCACTATTCACTTTTATATTATATTTAAGCTATGGTCATAATAGGAATAATCTTATAATATTATGTTTATTTGTTTTTTTTATACCTTGTACTAATTCGTAAAAATAATTAATATTTAATTAATTTAGCCTTTAAAATATTATTATTTTTAAAAAATAAAAGATGTATTCACTATTCAATTTTATCTACTCATACTATTATTTCTATAATACGTCGGTCTCTTGTAAGACGGATCGATTCGATCCATGTCTAGAGTTAAATTAATATTTTTGGACTAAAAAACGTGTTTTAATGAGTTGAGTCGGATATGATACTCGTCTCACAAAAATGACTCGTTAGTTGGTCTCATAGAACTTTTTGTGTTAATTTCAAGCAACTTCTGCATAAATCATTGTAAGACTATCATCATTAACAACAAAATTAATATTTCTAGTATCAAACTTTCTTGAAAAATATTTATAAGGCATATATATTTTTATGTTGAATAATGTCTGCGTGAAATGTTTAGAAATTATATCAAAATAGAAAAAAAAATATAATAAACTTTTATGTTATTTATTATATCATCGTTTAAAATTTCAGAAATATACTTAAAGATACAAGAATATTTTATCAGATATGGTAGGTATACATCAATTACAAATTTATTAAAATGATGTTTATTATATTTTTTAGTTGAATAAAGATGAAATATTTTTGTAATCATACCCATGTTCAAAGGTGGCGGATAGACATATCGGTGTCATTAAAATATATATATAGCATAGATATATTTNAGCCTTAAAGTATAACACACATTAATCAAGCAATGTATTTTTAAAATTTGAATTTAGCGTCTGACACGAAGTCATGTACTCGCGCTCGGAGTAGGGGTGTCAATCGGGTTGGGTGGGTCGGGTTTCGGGTCAACCCGCGAAATTTTTTAATTTTTTTCCCAACCCGAACCCGAAGCAACCCGAAAACCCCCAACCCGAACACGAACCCGTCTAACCCGACTCAATCCGTCTAACCCACCTAACCCGAATTTTTTTAATTTTTTTTTNTATTAATCTATCCTTATTTAATATACTCAACCAAACGGAGCCTTAAAGTATAACACACATTAATCAAGCAATGTATTTTTAAAATTTGAATTTAGCGTCTGACACGAAGTCATGTACTCGCGCTCGGAGTAGGGGTGTCAATCGGGTTGGGTGGGTCGGGTTTCGGGTCAACCCGCGAAATTTTTTAATTTTTTTCCCAACCCGAACCCGAAGCAACCCGAAAACCCCCAACCCGAACACGAACCCGTCTAACCCGACTCAATCCGTCTAACCCACCTAACCCGAATTTTTTTGAATTTTTTTTTAAAAATTAATGAAAAAATTCGAAAAAATAAAAAATAATAGTAATATTTTAATTTAAACACATAATAACAAAATTTTCGATTTAAATTTGAAAGTTTAATGGTAGAAAATTAAAAGTATATTTACTAAATTAAATAAACAATTGTTAAAAAAATAAAAAAAATAAAAATAAATATTAAATGATGAAAATTTATCATATAAATATACAATAAATTTTGTTCAAACATACAATATATAAAAATATAGGTAATATTTTCAAAAAAAAACGTTTTCGTGCCAACCCGCGACCCAACCCGAAACCCGTCTAACCTAGTACCAACCCGAACCCACCCAACCCGAACCCGAAAAACCCCAACCCGAACCTGATTTTTTTCGTGTTGGGTCGTGTCGGGTTGACGGGTCGTGTCGCATTTTGACACCCCTAGCTCGGAGTGAGTATATACTATATAAGTTGACTATTTATTAGAAGTAGAGGTGATATATTGTATCGAAAACTATATATTATATCGTATAAAAAAATTATGATATAAAAAAATATATTTTGGAAATGTACCGAACATTCGGTATATTGAGGTTTGGCGTACCAAAATTGTCGATATATATAATTAGCATATTAATTATATCCAAATTTTGCGGTATATCGAGATTTCGGTAAAATATTGATATATATCGTTTTATACGAAATCTTTTTTACATTTTTTCATTACATTTCACTGTACTAAATGTCAAATACAACAACGGAAATGAAATGAAAAAACTCGTTATTATATCTTATTGTAATATTCAGTATAGTTGAAAATTTCGATAAATTCATTATTTTTCGATATAATAACCTCAATATATAGAAAATTTTGACATTTTTCCACTCTAATTAAGTTACATAAATACGAACCAAATTTGCATAAATTTTATTATCAGTTACTGTGATTGGCCAACAACATATATTTTTTTAACTGTCTTATGAAATTGATCTGTGATATTGGAGTTTTGTGTTTTCTAATAGCATAATCCATCACATTTAATTCACATGCATTTATTTTATGGAATGCATTCAATGCCACACATCAATTCTTCGTGCTCGTTTTATTAAATTATATGACATGTAGGTTGTTCATGTCTATGTTTGATGTGAATAAAAAGGGTTAGTTTTAAAAATGACTCTCATCAAATATTACACCCAAATAAAAATTATCACCGCATCCTATAGAATCATTAATACTTTAAGTCATAGTTTGTTACACATGATAGGATTAACATGTGATATATAATAGAAAGATAAGTTAAGAATAAATAAAATGTAGGATATTATATTTAATGTTTAGTATGATTTTAATAAGAGTGATTAAATTTATATATTAGATCGTAATGACAAAATTAACCTATCATAATAAATTTTATAATTTCAAAGTTGTTGCTTGAGTTCATATTTCTTATCTATTCATGCGTCGACAGTGCTTGCATGTTTTATTTATTTTTACCTAATTTTATATATTATATAATATGATAATCGAGCCCTTGATATTGTGAGTCAAGTCAAATATCAATTTTTAAGGTTAATCGAGTGATACTAATAATTTTTTTGAGATTTATAAAAATCATTTATATAATTATCTCGAGTTCATTTATATAATTATAATATTATATAATATATAAAAATAAAATAAAAATATTTATTTGATGGGGCGGTAAAATGAGAGAACGATATGGTTTAAGATTTTTATATATTGAGGGCAATTAAGTCATTTGTGGTGTTTTTTTATCATTAGATTAAAATTATCACATGTCATAAAAGGGATACATTATCCTTATATAAAACTATTTATCACGGGCCCATGATATTATCATGTTCTTCTAAAAAGGTACCAAACGTGGGATAAAAAGAATTATTTATCAATCCCTCTCTTATCTCATGTACCAAACTATTATATATTAATATTACTGTTAATTCAAATATGTAATCCTTAGTATTACTGTTAATTCACTGCAAGATCAAACAAAATATTATGTATTTAAATTGCATGCACTGTGTAATAAATACGAACGTGTGTGTGTGTGTTGTGCAGCCACTTTAACTTGCGCACCCCCAATAGGCTGCTAACTTGCGCACCTCCACTCGCTCCACCTGAAAAAGAAGGAATACCCCCTCCCGGCCACTCCCCATTTCCGCCGCCCCTGGACCTGTTTTTCACTAACATGCGCCATCACCTCCTCAACTCCACCATTATGCCTCCTTCTTCCTCCCTGAAAAGACCCACCTCCCCCAATCCCCACCCACAACCACACCTCAATTCAGCGAACTGCACACCCCTCTGCAGACACTCTCCCTCCGCCACCCTCGACATCCTCATCTTCATCCTCGTGATTTTCTCCGGCGCTTTTCTAATCATCTCCTATTTTTCTTATATTTTCCAATCACTGTCACTTATCCTCCCCCCTTTGCCCACTATAATTTCACACTTCCGTTACCATCTAACCTCCAACCCGCAATCCCAATTAGTTTTTTTCGCATTGTTTCTGATATCTTTTGTTATTTTTGTTGTTTTATTTGAGATCTGTTGTGGGCACAGATCAAGAAAATGTGGAAAGATTGGCTGTAAAGGGTTGAAGAAGGCGATGGAATTTGATTTGCAGCTGCAAGGCGAGGACTTGTTGCGGATGGGAAACGGGAATAAGGCAGTTAAAGAGGTTAATGAATTGCCCTGGAAAGGGGGCACCGGGGATAACCCTGATTATGAGTGTTTGCGTGCTGAATTGAGGAAGATGGCCCCGCCTAACGGGCGAGCTGTGCTGTTTTTTCGCGCAAAATGTGGGTGTCCGGTTGCTAAACTCGAGGGATGGGGTCCTAAGCGTGGGCGGAGACACAAGAAGTGAGTGGAATCTTTGTTGTGTTGAATTTTTTATTGGAATAAGAATGGATATATTTTTCTAGACTGTGGCATTGTTTGATTGTGATATTGACAAAGCAACTCAAATGGAAAATTGTGTATTTTGGATTGATTTTATCAACATTTTTTTTGTATAAGGGCGTCGGTTGTTATTGATTGTATTTTTGTTCATTTGTTAGAGTCTTGGGTCATCAAACTTGTGAATTACATGCACTCTAGTAAATTTATGTAGTTAAGCCAATGTGATAAAAGATACCCAAATATGTAGATGATCTTTGTCCGTTGTCTCCTGCTCTTTGACTTTACAGGTTTAGCAATGGTACGGTTATTTATGCTAACATGATGTCTGTTCTGTTATAACTATGATAAGGATAGGAAATTTTTGTTCCTCTCAGCAGATTGTCTCCTGTTGAGATGTAGAGATAGGGAGTTTGTATGAGATGCTTGATGCCTGTTATTTTGGGGAGGAATATATGAGAATGACACAGCAGTTGCATTTTTCCAGTGCATAATAAAATTGACTGTATTAGACTTTAGGCTGCTACCGAATCTTGTTAAGTCGAGAAAACAACCTGCAAAAGATCTCTAGGGCCTAGGCTGTGCTGTACTAGTGCATATTTTGATCAACTCGCTCATTGTGATTTTATTTTTTTCATGCTACAATAGGATTGTTATTTTGATTAATGGAGCCCATTCCTATTGTGTAACATTTGCTGCATGGAAGTATCTGACAATTAATTTATGGAGCATTCTTCAGTGATTTAGTTTGCCACAAGGTTGAATTTGATTTTTGGGAAAATGAGATTTCTAATATGTATAAACATGATTGGTGGATGATGATTGTGAAAGATTATGTTAATTTTATTTTTTATTGATTTGATGTCAAAGACATTATATAGTCCGTCCATTCTTACTTCAGAGAAGCCCAAGGATTCTATGCTTAATTTCTTGTTTCTGAGAAACCTGAGGATTCCTTACTTAATTTCTTGTTTCATTCGTTATATTATTCTGTGCCAGAATCGTATGTTGGATTGCTCCTTAGGCTTCGCTGTTATTATTGTGTTGGAGTTTCTTTAAATGATAATGGGCATGGTTGCAAGCTTGTGTTGGAGTACGGATTTAGCTATTTAAGTCTGTAGGAGATATTGTCTTTTGAGGTGTACATCTGTGAGTCTATTTTCTGTTTCATGATGTTTGATTTGCTTCCACCATGTCGTCATTTATAAAATTTATGGTTGTTTCAATTCTATGATACAAAGTTTCATATTTTTTGTTCGTCTTGGATTCGGGAACAGTATTACGTCATATCCTGGACTCGGGACGTGACACTCTTCTTCTTCTATTTATGTGGGACGGATATTCTAATGTTGAATGAAAGAGCTTTATATTTGTCTAATAACGTTGTTCCATCTGATTTGCATTTCCTTCTTCTACTTGGTTTATGTATAGTTGCCCACGTAACTGCCTTTGCTTGAACCTGATATATTGAAACTATCTCAAAGGAATCTTCCTCAATTTCATTTGGTGGACACTACCTTAACTAAATGCACTCGTTTACTCTTTAACTGTGGTTTCTTTAGAGGTTTTAACCATAGATTCATGCTAGCATAGTCTCCTCAGCATCATTTTCATATTTTTAGACTTTATACAAAAAGCAGAAAGAGGGAGGAGCAAAATAAAGAATGGGGAGATGAAAAGTGCTTGGGTAGTCAATCAAAAGTGGCATTACGTTGGTTCAAACAAAAAAAGTGGCATTACGTTGGTTCGAACAAAAAAAAGTAGCATTACGTTCACGTACCATGCATTTTCAGTTGTCTTTCACGTGCTCTTGTGCGGTTCTATTCTATCATTAGTTTTCTCCATAAATGTGCATAATATGTCATTTGCCACTCATATTTGATTTTCCTACCTTGTCAATTATTTCAAATTTCGTTTTTCCCTGCTGTTTTATACTTAACCTGTATTATCTGATGTATTTCAGAAGTCTGGTTCTTGCTGGTGGAGGAGATCATCACTGACTGTGGTGCGCATTTCTTTGGGACTCATCAACAGTTCCTTCTGTAGTCACTTGTTTCGTATGCATTCTGATTTCTGAATGACTGCATTGTTAGGAACAATTTTCTTTCAATATTGCACCACCATGACTCTTGCAGTTATCCACATCGGGGAACTTATATCTTCTCTGTACCGAACTAAGTGGGAATAAATAAAAGAAATTAGTTCAACAGAAATCTCAATTTTTTTTAATCTTTTGTAATATACATTGCTAATGCTTATTAATAATACATTGCCGGTACCGTTGATCTTCATACTTTAAGGATTGGGAACACAGTCCACATGTTATTGCACAATATTACCAAGAATTTCAATATGAAATATGTTTTAGTGTGATTTGGGTGCATGTTATGTACTTTAGGAGAATATTGCACATGATAGCTTTGCAATATCAGTTCTACGCATATCATCTACGCCTCGGATGTTATTTTCTGACACTCACAATTTCATGATTTATTTTCATGAGTAGGTCTCATCTAAGACGGTCTCTGGGTCGATCAGGTCCATACCTAGAATGAAAAATAATATTTTTTACACAAAGATTGGATCGGATATGAGATTCATCTTACAAAATTTATCCGTTAGACATTTTGATAAGAGATTTTGTGTATTTTCATTTCCTAAGTAAGTATGTGAAATTTTTATTAAGTCATTTAACCAGTTTACCCCCTTGCAAGAAATGGGAATCGACCTTATGATATAAACTATTATACTAATTGTAAAATGTAGTTAACCTGTTATTATTCAGCAGCTATTGTTAATGGTTAAGTGTATAATTATAACATTTAAAATTTTATGTAAAACTAACTGTCATGTCTTCAATCTTTTTACTACGTAGACAACTACAAATTATGCAGGCAACTATGTCCTAGAAAACAAGGACAATCAATTGCTACATGTATGGCCGACAAAATTTCAAATTTTATTATAAAAAGCTATTTTCAGTTTCTATGATAAGATCAGCAGCAGAGCCCATGGTATTTGCCCCACCAACTCCTAACAAAGCAAGAGCAAGCTCCTCCTCGCCCCGTCGTCTCAACCCCTTGCTCAGTCTCTTCAACAGCTCGACATTCACCTCTAGTATCCAGGTTGGTGTGCATCTCACCATCAAACTCATGAAACCAGATATGTAAGCATGCCAAGTAGCTGGATCACAGCCAAGTGAAATCTTTCCATCTAGAGCACTTGCCAGAAATTCCATGTGATTTCTAATAATGTTAGGTCGCCTCTTTGAAGCCGAAGATGATGAGGCCACACCCCAAGTAAATGCTCCACAAAGTACAGCCAAGTATGCCAACGCATACCCCCTGAGCATTGGAAGCGTTCCACATCCATTGCCTTTTTGCTCGGTACGGTGAATAGACATAAACCAAGAAGGGAGAGTTTCTTTAAATAATGACTGCACGAGCCCCAGCCCACCGGTTAAGAACATTATGGAAGCTCCAAGCCAAGCTGCGAGTTTTACCCTGGTTATGGCTGCAGCGAGTGAGGCATGCCCGTATTTCAATCCATTTGGTTTTTTCAGCCTTTCAGAACTATCACTCGAGATACCATTGGCTATGTCCTCCACAGTTTGCATCAGTAGTGAAACTATATTGTCTCGTAAAAACATGATGTCTCTAATTGAACGATAGACTCGTAAATAAAGAATCCCAGGAGCAACTGGAGAGATTCCACCGCTAAAATGAGATCCAAATCCATGACCAAGTAGTGATCCAATGCCACCATTATTCGAAATGCAGCTGCTGCTCAAACCAAGTGTGGCACTGAAGCAGCTTCTAAGTAGCTGAACAATGGCATCATTGCTATGAAGGAAAACAGTACGAGAAGCAGAAAATACTAGGAAATCACTCCAACGCTTAGCTTTTTGGGTCCATAAAGAAGCAACTATTGGCATGCATGGCCAAGGACAGCCAGCAGCAAGGTGCTCCAAAGCCGGACCAGCCAGATTCAGGAAACGTTGTGAGGCTTTATCAAGCTTATAGGTTATGGTTAGGCTCACAAATGCTGCCAAAGGCAATGGAAGTGCAGCTGGTGAACTTCCTCCTATAGAAGTGTAGCGAGTTATTGTAGAATGAGAAATAACAAAACAAAACTCAGACTATGTTCCAAAATTCTTAGTATACACAAAAACATTGGTATTTTAAAATAGGCCAGTCATAATAAAAGCAAACCTGCTGCAAGACTGGGGACATCGACACCCGTGGCAGCTAGTATTTTCTTTATCTGTTCCTCAACATTGGAGAAATTTGCTGCTGGACTCGGCCAATCTGTTCCATTCATGAAAACTGACTTCCAAACACCTCGAGTCACTTCAGCAGAGAAGTAACTTACGATAGTGGCCAAAGTAGCGGGAAGATAATCCGCCAAATCTTTCAGCCCTGTCGTGCAACCAGCATCAGGTGAGGTGAAATATAAACAAGATGTCACTTAAAAAAATAATTCGATAAGAACACGGAAGTTTATGGGGAGACAGACCCGTGCATAATTCACGGGGAGACAATCTTCCATGAGCGCAAGCAGTTAGAGCGGCATCTGCCACGAAAGGGACAGCTTCAAGGATATCCCAAGCTGGTATTTTAGGCCTCAGATAAGCATCTTCACTTCCAGTCCCACCGAAACTACTACTTCCAGATGTCGCAGTGTTCACAGACTGGTTTCTCGCACTGATTTTTTTATACATCATGTTTAGTAGTGTATCAACAGTATGGTGCACTGGTGTGCCATTGACAAGACCGGTGAGAGGTGAAGCTATACAGGCCAGATGTTGCCTATACCACACTTTGAGTTTAGGAAATGAATCAACGAATATTGGTTTGGAGGACGTAGAACCAGCAACTTGTGCAAGTCTCCTTCGATTTGGATCCTTGAGTGAGTTTCCTGATGATACTAGGTAAGAATTCCGCACCAATAAAAGGTATTCAGGAGTGAGTTGGGATCCTACCGGAGGCACATCTCCAACACCATACTCTATAGGAGGGTGATTAAATCTCCATAGCTTTAGAAGAAGAGCAAATGCATTTGAAAATACGGCATGAACAGAAATTTCTTCTCCTGTGACCATGTTCCAGGAGATATCAGGCACGCATGAGCCAAAAACCTCACATATTGTCATCAACGAACCAGCAAGCTCTGGCACCTGTCAGAAGTTAATATTTTTGCTAAGGTTTCACTGATTCTAATGCTCACTCATCATCACACCCAATAATATCAATTGTATTGAGAAATGATAATTCGGAGTTCCTGGAAGGCATCAAATTAGAATATTCATGCTTTCACATACATGACATCACTGGTACATATTTAAACATTTATTCCTGATTTATTTTAAAAAATAATCATAACAAAAAAACTAGTTTCTCATGTTTATGGGAGAAACTTTTAACTACGTGTGAGTAAACATACCAATCCATGGAGAGAGAAAATCTGGACACAGTCAACTGGTGCTATTCCCACAAGGAGAACATTGAGCATGGGAGCATAATCAGTCAAATAGCTTTCATTCCCAGAATAGTTGACAGGGACTGGTGGTGAAAGTAGTTTGGTAATAAAGTAAAGCGTGTGTTCCTGCACACGGGTATAAGCTGTTAGAATGTTAGGAAATTAAGATAAAAACTTAAATAACAAATGTTTAACTACCTGAACATTCCATCCACGACTCAAGGTCGCCCCACAAAGAATACTAGCAGCAGCTATCCTTTCATCAGTGGATCCTTTAACCGCAATCTCGAAGACTTTATTAATTTCTGCAAAGCTTCCACCATATCCATGAGCTAGTATTCAGTTGCTTTTCTCTTGGATAAATAATAACAGTTACTGAGTAATATTAAGCATATTGATCCTAAATAAGGCTGTCAAAGACAGATTTTGCTTTCAAACTTATGTTCGTGAGATATTGCATTGACAGTCCAGTTTTTCAGCAGAAGCGAATAGCATTTTGACTGATTATACTTTGATACAATACCTTGAAGCAGGAGTTGAGACTAAAGCATCGATCATCACTGGGGTGAGAGCCGTCCCTTTCATAAATGCTGACCACCCAGTCAACTGAGTGGGAATAGTATGTGGTAGTTGGTTGATGTGCACATCTACATAGCCCGGCCAGAAATAAGCCGATGTGTCCAAAAGATTTCTGGCTACGCAAGTGTCAACAATTAAATGATATAGGCTACCAGCTGCAGGATAGGACTAGGATAAATCAGTACCACACCATAAAAAAATTAGAGAAATCAACTGTTCCAGCACTAAGCTAATTAGTAGGTTGAAAACTTCTTGATAATTAAGGATTACAACACTCAATAAGTCATTTTTGATAAACTATATGAAAAACGCACATCCTCGGACGACATAAGACACATCACAGGCCTTGAATCTTAAAGAGATTAAAAAAAAAAACTCACAACAATTAATCGGTGTATCTGATGTGGTGATGCAATCATGATGTGCAGTTCCAACATCGATGCCAGATACAAACAACATTGCTTTAGCAGCAGCCTGATTGGCAGCAGGAATGACCGACTTAGGCGGGGCTAGCAAGCTTTGATAATTATGCAGATTCTGTAGACTTAATACCAAATCGGTACGACGCTTATTAGAAACTTGTTGTTTCCTTCCCATACCACTATTTGATTCATTTGTTGCCACACTTTCCTCTTCCTCGACAAGATCAGCAACCACAAGTGTTGTGACAGACAATAACATGCACAAGCGGGTATTTAGTCGGGGTACAGGTCCTTCAATGGGATCCCTCTCCTAAAAGTTAAGATCCAACTCAATCAGCAACAAAAACAATGTTGAAGAATCACAACAAGAGCATCTAAAGTTCACTAAAGCCAGAAAATTACACCCACTGTATCGAGACATCCCCTATCAGCATGATAGTGTTAGTTCTTTTGATTGCAAAGAGAACAAGATCAAGTACAAATCTGTAAAACGGCAGTATATACTTTCACACAAGCACAGAACTGTGGAAACCACGCTAAAGAAGTGTCTAGTCATAAACAAGTACCCTAGCTAACATATGTTACACATGTCACGGACTTGTAAACATCCTCTAAAAGGTTTACTGGAAAACATTCCCCAAAAACATAAGCTAAACAGTCAAAGTCCAAGTGATTTATTCCTCACCCGCTGGACAAGGCGTAGGGCGGCCATCCAAAGTCCAAGAAATATTTCATGCCACGAGGTGGCATTAATTGCTTGAAGGGACTTAACTAAACCTGAAAAGGTGAATACCAAATTACAAAAGCTCTACATAAATCTTTTAGTTTATTTGGAACTGAAAAAATAAGACCAATGGACGGTGACTTTACCAGTAATGATTTCAATGGCACTTGTTGCGTTAACTCCTGAACCATCCATTGCATCTTCAAAGAATAGATCCAGAGGAAGCCAAAGTCCAGACCGACTAGTACCAAGACAGAGACCAGCAAAAGCAGACAGAGGCCTGGATTGCATCATGAGGTGAGACTGAATAAATGAACATACTTGAAAATGTGGAGACATAATTTTGCTAGTATCTGATGTTAACAGCAGAAGAATCTCCATGGTACTGGATTTCGAATTTCTCAAAGCTGATGAATTTGTTACAAGCAGCTGCACTCGCCAGGTAAAGCTTTCCCACTGTTTGGACCTGATAGAGACAGATTATTGAAACAGTTGCCCAAATAAATCTAATAACTAGACTATGGACACACGATAAAATGACAGCCGTACATAAAAAAGAACAAAAAAAAAAAAAAAAAAAAAAAAAAAAAAAAAAAAAAAAAAGCGCTCAATATCAAGGTTTCTTGTTATAGTCCCAGACAACTGGTTGTAATGATTTATATAATTTATTTTCAATTGATGTATCAAACTCCAAATGAGACACTTCGATACCGAGTATAAATACTTTAATATAGAGTTGATGTGATGGGGGCAAAGTTAAAAACTCAAATCAAGTTACTTCAACTCAGGCACACAACAAAAAATGAACCACTCCAAGCACACAAATTTGGAAATGAAATTTTATAAGCACTAAAATCCTGACATGTTTTGACGTGCCAAGTAAAGTATCCTGGAAGTTGTCTTGTTTTGCAGAAACTGCCCAATCAGCTCAATGACCATGATGGAATTAATAGCTTGTAAACTCTGTCTATGTTCTTTCCTTTTCTCATCATGCATATTATCAACATCTAAATCCATATCTTGAGGTTTAACTGGCCATCTAGAGTTGTTCTCTGGCGTAAGTTCCAGTAATCCTTCATCATCCAGTGTAGCGTCAACCAACTGCCAAACAAGGGAAAACACAAAGAGAACCAAGAGAGTTCCAGATTCATTTGTTTGCATATCAAGTATCTCGGAAAAATGAAGTATTTCGTCTAAAGAATTCATGGTCCTGCATGTTAGAATTGGGCAGCAAATACATCAGAAACTCGGATCACATCATCAAACATATGGATTAAGTAGAAATTGCATGGAAACATAATGAACGACCAAACAATGTTGTAGCAATTTCATAGTTCCAGTGTAAGTAAGCTGTTTGTGTCATGACATGAAAAGCATTATGTGAGATTCGATGTTTCCAAACAGCTTAATATGCGATATTTATACAAGGAAAATCTTCATTATAATTCTCGTTGGTCAAAGGCAGTAATATTGGAATGTGGTAAAGAGCAATTTTGATGGGGACTATTTGCACACCTGTTTTCTTACTAAGAAGTTGTAAGTTGACTTCTTTGCTTTGTAATTGTCCTACTTTTGCAAGCTCACACGTACCAGTTTGTTATATAGAAGATGTACATATACAATTTAGTTATACATTTGCCTACAATATGTCATTTAAGTGATAAAGGCACTTGACTGGCAAGCATAGAGATTCGAGGATAAATTGATATCGAGGATGATAAATTATAATAGAAATCAAGTAATCTCTTCTTAAACTTAGAGTTACTGATTCACGTGATTGGTTGAAATCTAAGTACTCAGGAAACGAAAAACAATTCAATGCAATTAAATATCAGGTACTCACTTCTGATGGTTTGGCAAATCTGTGTTTTCCTTCAGTGAGAAAGCATGTAATTTAAGGAGTTCCAGATAAAGCCTGAATGCTGTTGGACAGGACCGGCGACAAGAAACTGCCCTGTTCACCGATTAAGATACAATGAAAGTAATGAACCACCACATTCAGGATATAAACAAACGGAAAATATGTTCATAAAGCTCTCCATCATGTTTCACATTATAATGGAACTCATAGACCCCAGAGACCCGAGATCACATTATCAGTGCCAAGACGTGCACAAAACTGTCTATTTTAATACTCAAAGCAAATTGTTGCTTTCTTTGATATTAAAATACATTGCAAACATTGTGAATTCATTTGAGGATCCAGCTCAAACATGCAGGTGATAAATTAGAAAGCTACCTCACTATCCAAGAAGTAAAGCAACCGATATAGTACGAACAAAAACACATTAATAGTGAAACTTAGGCAGAGAAAATCTAGATTCACTATTCTTACGAACACTGCAAGCATTTTTGCTCTATAATAAATGTGCATATGTAAAACAAAAGGAGAAAAGAAATCAACGGTGACTTCTTGTTAGAATACTTAAATGACAAGATGATTTTTCTGCGCCAATTAAGAGCATTTTCAACACAAGAAAATTTATGCCACCCCGGGAAAAATTCTGTACTTATATAAAGGCAAGATAATTAACATAACCACTGCCTTAGAAGTTACAAGATTGTTGAAGGAAACAGAAGATATGGTATTAGGAAGTAAAGCTGATTCCTAGAAAAAAATGCACAATGAATACCGAGAATTTACAAAAACAAACAGGGATCCTGAACACATCATCAATAGTACTGTTCGCAACTTGGCATTCGGCAACTTTCTTCAAATGTCGTCAACAATTTGCTAGTGGAATCCACCACTTAGTAGAAACTGATTCTATTATACAGGGAGTAACGCACATCTTGTTCAAAACAAAAAGTATTAATGGCCCCACATGATTTGTATTTTATTTCAGATGTTCGAGCGACCATCTTGTAGAAAAAAGCACCGGGAGTTCTACTACAGGTATGTAGCATAGAATCACCCGTAGAAACCAGCCATACATCAGTAACGAGAAAGTTTATTGAAAAGAAAGAGTTGCTATAGAAATCTCCATCACAGATCAATCATCCAAAAGAGGTAAATGTAATAACGGAACAGACTTACAAGATTGATATCAATAGAGATTAGATCATATAACAATTCAATGTGATACACCTCCTTCAGACAAACAGAGGTCGGAGTATCAAGATCCAAATGTAATAAAGATTGAAACTTTGCTAAAAAAACACATGGAACAGAGTACACAAAAATAAGATTTAAAAAAAAGGTGTCCGAAGTAAGAAACAAATTAATGAGGACCTCGTTGAGAGGAGACCAAGAACAAGTAAGGGAGGCACAAGCTTCAGCGCCAAAGCTTTTTCCAAGATCTTCCATGCAGTCGGCACGTTGTTCTCCCAAAAAATGTGGGACACTAAAAGGTCAGCAAGTTCAATAGAAGGTAAAGAGATTCCAACAGAGGTCAGATTCGAGGACACCTGCGCGGCCCATAACAATGGGTCCCCGCCCTTTTCTTGTGCCACCTTTGTTAGCTCCAGAACAGTGTCCCATGTACTGCAGTTCCACCGGGTCGTCACCTCCATTGTTAAAGCACAACTTTTTTCATCGCTTTATGTTGAGCTGAGTTTTTTTTATCCACAAAAACTGAGTGCGTATGCACGTATATTTTGAGGTAAACAACCGGCAAACTTGAAGATTGATGCAATGTGATTGGAATCAAATGCGAAAGCCAAACTGATCAAGGGCAGGCTTCAGACCTAACAGGAAAAATGTAGATGGAAAAAGAGAACAAGAGCTGGTGGATATAGAGACTGAGCAATTTGCGTTGGTTCAGTTGGTGTATGGTGGTTGCGTTGCTTACTGTTGTATTTAGCGTAGGCGGAGGATATTATTCTCTCCTGGTTCCCTATTTATTGCAGTGTTAGGAATTAATTATTGCACATCTGTTTATTTAGAAACGTCAAACTTGTCCGTAAATTATTTATAATTTATCTACTCATAATTTTTCGTGAATTTTTAAGTTAATAATATTTATCTTTTCTTTTCAATAAAATAAAAGCAAAAACTTGTGTGAGACGGTCTCACGGGTCGTATTTTGTGAGACGGATATCTTATTTGGGTCATCCATGAAAAAATATTACTTTTTATGTTAAGATTATTATTTTTTATTGTGAATATTAGTAGAGTTGACTCATCTCATAGATAAAGATTCGTGAGATCGGCTCACGAGAGGACTACTCTAAAATAAAATGTTATTTCCTTCACAATATAATACAATGGGTAATACGAGGATCCATCATTTAGATTTATATTTCTATGATTTTTCATGTTGATATGACAATAGAAATCAGCAGGTAAAAATATATCTATATTTATACTTTATTATATATAATAAGAGTTCTTTTTTTAAAAAAAAAATTATTTCAAAAGTTCAAATTTAAAATAACTTCTTATATAAGTTACGAATGATGATTAAAGGAGAACAAATGAGAATTAAGCAAACGAAAGGTGCAATCAACCAGAAAATTTAAATTATATATTGTCAATTAATCCAACATAAAGATAGTTTGATTATAATTTTGGGAGTATGTCTTTTATGAGACCGTCTCATGAATCTATGTTCATGAGACGAGTCGACCCGACTTATATATACCATAGAAAACAATATTTTTGACATAAAAAAAATATTTTCTCGTGAGTTGAGTCAAGTTAGAGATCTGTTACATAAAATTGATCCATGACACTGTCTGATTTTTTGTGTGTAATTTTGAAAGAAATGTGAGACAGCAACACTATGCCCCCACCATCAAAATCAAGGATAATAGTATCCTTTCAGTCGTATAATTTGGGGTTGTTCCATTATTAGAAAATTGATTAGGAATTAATTAAAACCTCAATTAGTCTCTAATCGACCCAATTCTGAATACCATCAATTTTTTTTTGGGTTTTCAAGAAATAGAGAGAGTGGTTAGGGTTAGGTGGAGATGAAGACATTTTGAAATCCTCCATCAAAAGTTGGTCCTTGCATGATAGTGCTTTAGGTATGTATCATTACAAAGTTTCTCTTTTTTATTAATTAATATTAATTTTTAAAAATAATAAGTTTATGTTTTTGTTACAACTTATTTCCAGTGAAGCAAAACTATTATTTTATGGTGTGGCAGCTTTTTATTGTTGTTTTTAAAGAAGTCCATATCATGGGATTGGTTGGTGAGCCATAGTAATTTAGTAAATGTTTTTGGTAAATGGTAATTGTGATTATTTATAACTTTTTTTCCCTAAAATCAACATGATACACACACTCATATACATATAACTTTCAAGTTTTCATTAGCTCTAGAACAATGTCTTTTTTTTAATTTATTTATCAAAATAAGAAAATTTCCAAACTTAGTATAAAAAATTTTCAGTGAAAGCATGCTCGTTTTCAAATTCAAATCTTATACGGTTCATCTTACCAAGTATTTTGTTGAAATAAATAGTTTTTTTTAATGATATAACTCTCAGCAGCTACTCTGTAACGCGCATGCATCAGATAAATATTGGGTTAATGCAGTAACATATAAATCACGTTAGTCAGATAAACTAAATATCAAAACTTCTTTGAGTATTATTATTTACTTACGTTCGGACTATGTCAATAGTAAGAATAACTATGGTCCTTTCTCTCGTCCTTTTTAAGGAAATGCTTCATGAGAATTTCTTTGGGTGAAATTTTTAGTTCGTCTACTCGCATATATACATACATACCGACTATCCTTTGAAGAGGTCCGAGTTGGTAAGATTCATTTGATCGTTGATGTCACATACTTTTAAACTAGTCAAAGAAATTTGTTAAATTTAGAGAAATGGTTGGATATCTTCGATTTTTACGTAGATACAATCTTCATTGAACGTGATATCGATTTCTAATATCTTTTTCTCTCGATAATTAAACTTTTCCCCATACGACGCATTTAGTAATTAAAATAACACGAGTAACTAGCTAATTAATTAAAGGATAAATCGGCAAGATTCTATCAGATTAGGACATAACACCTCACGTTCTTGTCTGGTATACGAAATCCATGATTTAAATATAGTGAAAAAACAGCGCAAAAAGTGGTATTAGGAGCAAACAAATGACATGAAGATTCAGGCAATGCACCAGCAGAAGTGGGGGGCATATTTCAACACTAACCGCCTTCCACAAATTTAAATCTTCTAGCATTATGATATGATCGAACCTACAATATTGATTCGATACCCTTGCATGATTCATAATCGGATGTGATACTAAATTTCGCCGACGATTCTAAGTAACATCGGATTAAAAAAAACCTGTTTATTTATACTTGCGAGTAACAAGAAAAAATACTACAATTTCGACATTAATAATCTATTTGATCGAGCCGACAATTAAACTCTTTGTCCTAAACAAGATCTAACATTAATCAATATTTTGAGATAATATCGTTACAAATATGAGAATCCACAAATCCTCTGTAAATTTATTTTTCATGTTTAAAGATTTATTATAGAAAACGAACTGTTTTATATATCTAGAAGTTTAAAAGAAGCCAAATTTTTTGGTTTATGAAGAATTATTTTCTAAATATTTTTCTAATAACAATTTCTACATCCAAATATCAACTTTTTTCAAAGAAGAAAAGAAAAGAAAACGAACCAAGGTAATTTGGCCACTCTAGAGTAATAGTATCAAATACATTTTCTCAGTTTAGCCCATATTATTCTGTAGATAAATCCTCTTAACTTTTTGCTTATCCCAAGCCCACACAACCACCCCAAATGGAAAATAATATCGAACTTAAACTGCCCAGTTAACTTTTGATCATAGGCTGACATGAAGGCAGACAGAAAGATATGGATAGATGAGAGGACAGAAGATAAGAAGAGAGGTGGTGTGAAGCGACAGAGAGATAAATAAATAGCTTGTGTGTGAGTTAAAAGTTTTAAAAATCCATCCAAATCTTTGGGTTGAACCAAATATCATTTTTGACAATTTATAGTTATACCTTAAGCTTTAATGTTTGTATGTTAATGATTCCATAAAATTATTAAAAATCTATTAAAAATTTAAATACCTCTAGACTTTTATAGAGTTTTTAAACCGAAAATTGGCCTTCAGTTCCCAGCCGTCGTTTTTTTTTGTGTTAAGTCCCTGGGTACTTTTTTTGTAAGGACCGTGTATCGTATTATCGTAAATCATGTGTGATTATCGATAATTTATGAAATTGTCATGTGATTATGTATATGATGTATATCATGACAATGAAATTGAGAAAATAAGTATTGAATATGAATGGACGTTGTAAGAGCTCGAGTGGAGAAGCCGGACGCCAATATAGTACAAAATTAATATTTTGTACAGAATGTGTGGCGCCCGGGCGGTAGAAAATGACCGCCCGAGCGCCAAGGTAGAAATTTTAGTGCTCGGGCAGAACCTGCGGCGCCCGAGCGGTAACTTTTGACCGCTCGAGCGCGGCACAAATGTAACTCGGGGACAGAATGTCTCGCGCTCGGGCGCGAGAATTCTACCGCCCGAGCGCCGAAGCGGTGGAGATAAGTACGAGGTTTCTTCTTCTTATTTCTTCATTTCATTTCAGAAGTTTCGAGAGATACGAGAGATTTCGATTTTCCTTCGTCCGAATCGACTTCGAAACACTGTCTAAACGCGAAACAAATTATATATTTGTGATCGTCACGTCGAGGGCTTCCGACTGAGGTAATTTTCTTCGAGTTCCAGCAGTTCTAAATATCAAAGTGCTGGAATAGCGTGTATTTGAAGTTGAATTTCTTATATGTAGTAGAATAACCGACAAGAAACTCATATTCGAAGTCGGAATTGAATTAGGATATGATTTTGAATTTATATGCATTTTTGAAGTTTCAAATGAGATTTGAAACTCATATTAATGATTTTGGATTATGGTATTGATTGGAATGAGTATGTTATTGATGTAGATAAAGTATTATACCGATATCTTCAGGCTACATCGACTGGAACGAAGAATTGAGGTATGTTGCGACCGGGTAACATACGACAGATATCTGTATTATATGATATATGTCGGTTTGATTGGATTGATTGGAATGAGATTATGTGTCTATATGCCTTATTTGTTGATTGATGTGGCATACATGACATTGAGATTGAGATATCGATGTATAAAATAAATGTCTTGTTAACACACATCGATACATGACATGCACGTTGAGCTATGACCCTTGGATACCCCGATATGATTTGATTGGATTCTGGGGTTTGTGAACACAATCGCAATGCCGGTATTATATGACCCGTAAAGCATAGACAATTGTGGCCCCGATGATTGGAGATGAGATTTGGGATTTGATGGCGCTTTGTCGACGCTATCATACGAGTATCCCTTATTGAGGCCGGTGTGCCAGCTCGAGCATTGATTTGATAGCGATTCGTTTGATTCTGACATGTGCTCAGTGGATGGGCATTTGACCCGATACCGCCACGACATATATGCATTGCATCCCATATATCATTGTTTAGATATCTGTGGTATATATGATTGGTTGTTCCATACGGAGCTTTGCTCACCCCCAAGGGGGGCTGTTGTTGTCTTTGTGTGTGGACAATGGCAGGTACTCCAGGATATCAGGAGACCGGAGAGGGTACTTCTGGAGGGAGTCACAGTTTGAGCTGAGGTTTTATGTTTTGTTCCCAGTATATGTATGTATCTATATACCGGGGCATGTCCCGAGGATATGAGTTGTTTGTATATGATTGATTTTGATTATGTGTGGGCATGTCTTATGATATGAGATGAAATACTATTTTTAGTATTCAAATAGTATATGTTTTGGGCTCATTGTAAAGAAAATTTTAAACTTGTTTTCCGCTGTGATTAATTAACCCTAATCAAATTGCATTGTAATAACGATTAGGAGCTAAGGGCCCCACAATTTTTAGTACCACATTTCCACATGAAGTGTACCACAATTTTGTGGGTAGGGAGTGAACCCAAAGAAATGTTTTGATTGAGAATTTTTCACCAATTCTCCCTTTTAAAAAGTCAATGTTGAATACCACTTGACTTTTTAAAATTTTAAATTTTGAATACTACTAGACTTCTGTAGAATATATAAAAGTTTTAATTGAATATATCTAGATTTTTAAAATCTACAAAATCATTAAAAATTAATAAATCTCTTGAATACAGCCCTAAATATTGAGAGTGGGTCTCATGTGAGACCGTCTCACGGATTTTAATCTGTGAGACGGGTCAACCCTAACCATATTAACAATAAAAAGTAATACTCTTAGCATAAAAAGTAATACTCTTAGCATAAAAAGTAATACTTTTTCATGGATGACCCAAATAAAAGATTCGTATCACAAATACGACCCGTGAGACCGTCTCACACAAGTTTTTGTCAAATATTGATGACAAACGACCTATTTTATTTTATTTTATTTTAAATGAAGATCGGCATGGAGCAGAACTTATTTTTTAAAATGTAAAAGAAAACACCAGGAACGTGAATCATATGTTGTCTATTTGTCTTCACCAAAAGAGAATATCCTAATTAATGTTCGGGATTTTTTTTAAAAACTTTTTGCACCCCACCCGGGGTCACCCAAAAAGGCATAATAGATTGGGTAAAACCTAATATTTATTTGCTCAAGGATAAGGAGAAGAGGAGAGGCGAAAAAAGATAAAAAAATGGCAGGGAAGCAGTGCTGTGAGAACCCACCAACTCTAGATTCCAGTAGCGGAGTTGGTTATGTGAAAGAACTTGGAGGCCTCAACTGCTATATCAATGGCCCTGCTGATTCCAAGTTTTCAGTGGTATTAATTGCTGATGTTCATGGTATGTGCATTTTCTTGAAACTTTTTATCATGGGCTACTGCAAAGTTTCAATTTTTCTTCTTGGATTTTATGGGTATAAATACAAGTGTGCGATATGTATTCAGAATTCGTTTTTCTTTCTTTTTCAATCGTAAACGATACTCTTGTAATTTAGTTTGTTCCCTCTTTTAATATTTCGCTCGTTGCTTTATGTAGGATATGAGGCTCCTAAATTGAGGTGCTGCTTCTCTCTATTACTCATTCGTCTCATTATTAAAAAAAAAACCTGTAGATGTACCCTTTTTTATACTTAATTCAGTATTAAGATCTGGTGTTTGATTAAAGATTTATGCAGTCCTTAATCCCTTTATCCATTAATATCTTGAAATGGAGGAAATGAGTGAATTGGGTTTTCTTCATCTGATATGAAAATGGCAAGTATCTCTATTTGACAAAACACGGGTAAACAGCCGTTGATCTTTTATATGACAATTCGCGTTTTAGC
Source organism: Primulina huaijiensis (assembly GCF_012295235.1). Taxonomy (NCBI): domain Eukaryota; kingdom Viridiplantae; phylum Streptophyta; class Magnoliopsida; order Lamiales; family Gesneriaceae; genus Primulina; species Primulina huaijiensis. Next base: position 21,057,082 of record NC_133314.1, read on the forward strand.
ATGTGCGGAGGGCTTAAATGCATTCCAAGCGTATCGAAAACAATTGTTTTAGTGCCAATGAGGGGTGTCCGAATTGGTGGTGGACGTGAGCATTTGACAAATGACAAGGAGCATGATTCCCATACCAATATTTTCCTGGGTTGGTCTGTCGCACACAACGTTTGTCATAAAAGATTGTTTAGCAAATGTTGAACAAAGACCCTAAATGACTTTGATTTAAATTAGTGATATTTGACGGAAAATTAAGGATAACATAAACTATTTGATATCAAGGAATTCAAGAAAATTCAACCAACTGCATACTATCTTATGTTTAGTTTGAAATAACTGCTTGTACAGCTACACTTTTGTTTAGCTGCTATGTTATTATATAAATTTAAAATCTTGAACTTCATACGGTACTCATATAGCTATGATCTGCCTTGAAGGAAACTTGCGGACAAAGTTGCTGAGGCTGGGTTTTATACCGTCGTCCCAGATTTTTTTAGGGGAGATCCATTTGTATCTGATAATGTTGATAGACCTATCTTTGTTTGGATTAAAGATCACGGGCCTGTGAGTTTTCATTTATTCCGTTTCATAATCAGTTAGCTGGCCTCTGAAAATTTACTTAATTATTGATTATCTGGCAGTATCATGGCTTTTATCTCTAAATATTATAGCGTTGGCTTGATAGGGTCAAGGATTTGAGGATGCAAAGCCGGTTATTGAAGCTCTTAAAAGCAATGGCATAACCAAGATTGCTGCGGCAGGCTTCTGTTGGGGAGGTGAATTGGTTCCTATCCACTGTCTAAACTAACATTGCTCTTATTTCAACGTTGGAATTTGTAAAATCAACTCTTATTTTGGCTTCAGCCAAGGTGGTTGTGGAACTTGCGAAGTGCGAGTTTATACAAGCTGGAGTGCTGCTACATCCTTCTATGGTAACTGTAGAAGATATGCAAGGTACTAAATTTTAAAGTTTCCACGTATAGTGCGCAAGCTAATCAAAGACCTAATCGCAGGCATGAGAGGGGGGCAAACTGCAAAGTTACATTAATCAGTAAATTATACCTGAAACTTTCATTATTATAAGTTTGTACCGGGACTTTTTATCTCTCTTGAATCTAAGCCATTGTGGATCCGTATGTGTTATTTGGCTATCAGTGGTTAAACCAAACTGAAACACTTACTCCAGTATACTGGCTCCTTTCTTTGAATCATGTTAAAATAATCCTCAGGAGTTAAGGTTCCGCTTTCGATTCTTGGAGCTGAGATCGACCAGATGTCTCCACCAGAGCTTGTGAAACAATTTGAAACTGCTTTGAAAGCTAAGCCTGAGGTGATCAACTCAGTTGGATTACACATTTCAATTTTACACACACTTGTGAATAGTTTCTTGATTTAAATTCGAATTTGTCTTTTCGTCAATTCCACCAGAGAGGAGCCTTTACAAACCTGAGCTGGATGGTTTGTGTACCACTTGACTATCCAAAACAATGTTCAATTATAATTGAAACACATGAAATAATGGTAATCTTTGTCTTCAGATCAACTGCTTCGTGAAGATATTTCCTGGAGTAGCGCATGGATGGTCTGTGAGGTACAAGGAAGAAGATGAGCATTCCGTGAAGAGTGCAGAAGAGGCGCACTCTGACATGTTGGATTGGTTTACCAAACATCTCAAGTGAATTAAAATTTTAACAAATCTTGCAACAGAAGATGAGGCAACAATTTGTTTGAATGAGTGGGATCTTCAGCTTATGGTTGATAATTTACTCTGAACCCGACAGCCAATATCTGACCCCGATATTGTAGGATATCCCCGATATTGTAGGATATCGAGTTTATATGATTAAATAATTGGATAATCGAGTATGGTGATTTTTGGGTACGGGGATGAAGACATTTCGTAAAGAATCTTACCCATGTCCGACCAAAATATACGATAAAATGAATATTAGTGACTTTGGTTATAACTTGTTAGTTTTAAAAAATATTTTTTGCAAAAGAAAATTTCTTTAATAAAATATGGTTAAAAACTTTATTTCATTGTTGAATTATGTATTTTCTTTGGTGTCTTATTAATATTTTTTTCATGTCTTCATTATTTATTTTGGTGACTTTGGCTATAACTTATTAGTTTTAAAAAATATTTTTTGCAAAAGAAAATTTCTTTAATAAAATATGGTTAAAAATTTTATTGTGATATACTATTTTTATAAAAAAAAACTTCTAATTTTTAAATCTCTTTACTTGTTACAGTTGGCTAGAATTTATGTGTTTAAATAAAAAAAATTTGAACCAACTTTTTTTGTGGTTTATATTTATAAATTATTTGAATAAAACACGGTAAAAGATCGCTGTGATTAGACCTGTCAATTTGGGTTGGGTTCGTCTATTTGGCCCACATCGTCAAATAATTTAAGTGTGTTGGGTTGAAATTTTGTCAATTTATTTAAAGGTGGGACTAAAGGAGCCCGGACGAGTTTGTATTAAATATCAATATATCTACTATTATCATTTGTCAATCATGAATTTCTCATATAAATGGGAGATTATCATCTTGATATTAAAATTATGATATTATTAATTGTTTGCTTTTATTGTTGTCTACTTACATTACAATATATTAATTTTAATCCAATGATTTAGTTTTTTTATTTTTCTTTTCATTATGTCAATTCAATTAATTAAAGTTTAGAAATAGCTCATTGTTGAATTGTGAATTTTTTTTTATGTCTTATTTTTTTTTTCATGTCATTGTTATTTTATTATTTTTTTTTGTGACGTTGGCTATAACTTATGAGTTCAAAAAATATTTTTTTGCAAAGGTTTATATTTAAAATTACTTTAATAAAATATGGTTAAAAAATTTATTATAATATGCCATTTTTATAAAAAAAATTCTAATTTTTAAATCGCTTTACTTATAATCGCTGGCTAGAATTTATGTGTTTAAATAAAAAAAATTTCAACCAACATTTTTTGGCGGTTTATATTTATAAATTATTTGAATAAAACAAGGTAAAGGATCGTTGTGATTAGACCCATCAATTTGAGTTGGGTCCGTCGATTGGCCAATACTACCAAACAATTTAAATGGGTTGGGTTGAAATTTTGTCAACCTATTTAAAGGTGGGCCTAAATGAGCTCACACAAATTTATATTAAATATTTATATATCTAATATTGTCGATTTTCAATTATGAATTCTTCATGTAAAAGGGATAATATCATCTTGATTTTAAAATTAAGATGTTAGTATCTTGTCCATAAATTGTGTGTTTTTCAGATATTTTGGTAGGCACTGAAAATTGAGTGTCAAAATTGACATTTGAAATGTGTTTTTGGATTCCTGACAATATATATGTTCATCAACATATTATTTTTAAGTAGTTATTTTTATCACTATTGTGAATGATAAACACGTTTATTGAAATAAATAAGTATTATCATATCTTTAAATTAATATCTACTTCCATGTTTGACATGTTCTGAGTCTTAGCAAAATGTGGAACATTATATTCAAGCAAACGAATACACAAAGTTTGGGGCGAAACCAAAATTATGTGGTAACAAGAATTAAAATATATAAAAAAAATTTAATGAATTTATCGAGGTTAAGATGCATAACAAATCTTATATCATAATATATAAAATTTCAACCTTATAAATGAAATAAATCATACATATATGAAATATACAAAATTTTATAACATATACAATCAAATAATCTATTTTAATTGTATTTTATTCTACAAAAATTCTTGTCAACCTCAGTGATTGTGGATTTAACATCTATTAAATCAGCAAACTAAAGAGCGTGTCAATTAAACTAATTGAGTAATCACATATTCTTGAATTTCTTAATTAATTTTTTATCTTGAAAATTTGTTTCATTTAATATTTTAAATTATAAGACACCGTTACTATAACTAAAGGCACATTTTTTTAAAATGTTCATAAGGACTCAATCACTAACTCATATGGAAAAACATTTATCGACATACTATATTGAAAACATTCTAATTAATTTGGCGCATTTGCTGAAAATTTTCTAATTAATTAAGAAAAATTCATTTACAATAATCATATTTAATCTTTTTGGACTAACACCATTTATTTTATAAGTTATTCATCGCAATTCTTTATTTGTATGTTAATCTTTAAATCTGAATTATGATGTATATTGTTTTTCTAAAAGTTCTTAAATAAT